>NW_015114278.1:56588-58086 GCF_001443285.1 Poecilia latipinna | reverse complement strand
ATTGCAGAAAAATGTATTGGTAATCCTAACTGACCTAAAATAGGAAAAGTTTAATTGGATTTCACATCTGACAGTGTGAAAAAATGAATACGGTATATTCTGGACTACAGAACACACCTGATTAAAAGCTGGATGCTCTAATTTTAGAAAGAAAATTAATTTTGTACGTTGCTGCACCAGATTTTAAGCTGTAGGCATCTCATTTTGTAATGAGAGATATTTAGACAGAAAGATATTACACAAGGATTTTTTTTTTACCTTTTCTTTTAATCTGTATTGTAATAAGCAAATACATATGGCAAATGCTCCCTCCCCTCCTCTCCCTCAAACAGTCCCTGTAACATAGCTGCCTTTAGATGTACGTCCGGTGAGCACCAGTGGAACCGTGACGCTTTCCAGGGCATGGGCTCCTCTCTCGGGCAAACCCACCACTGCACCTGACCCACAAGAGCCCAACCACATCCCCAAAACATTACGAGCATCCAGGGACGCCGTATAGGGGGAAAAGTTAAAAAGGTCCAAGGGCCCTTGACCGACAGGGGTCCCTCCCACAAAAACCTTTTTTTTTTTTTTTCTTAAATAGAAAAAAATGGGGACCCTGTCAATTACAAAATTAATCATGTAGTGTTTTTTTAAATTGTTTTATCAGTAAAAATTAAATGTTACCCCTCCCAGACCAAAAGCACACATCTATATTTTCACTGAACACCCTGGATCTGCATGAAATGGTTCATTCCTGCTTAGTGCTCTTGACGACGGTGTTCAGCAGCAGTCAATAGAAGACAAGAACAGCTGTGACGGTTACTATTGCTGCCAAGAAAAATAATAGTCAGGTTTTCTCCTAGAAAGGTGGATAGACTGTGTGAGATTATCAACCATTTAGCATAGTTAGCTTAGCTACAGTTTGCCGCCATTTCACTAGAATTTAATGAACAAAGGAAATAATTTAACTTATTCATCATTGCTTCCCCCAGTGTATAATAGGCCTGGCGGCCCGCCATCCTTTACTAGCACCACCGCCAGGCTAAGCCTTTCTTGTTTATGTTGTTAGGAAAATAATAATAAAAAAATGTTTTTCTTTTCAAACTGGACACAGGCTGACCTGTATGGATATTTACATCCACCCCTGTGAGAAATTATGATTCTTTCCAGAGTTTTTGATCAAGGTAGGACTTTAAACACCACTCTGGTTAGCTCTGGTTGCGCAGCTCTAAGTGAACTGCAGGAATAACTTGTAGTCGCTTTCAGAGGTGCACTGAGAATGATTTATATTTGTGAACAAAGAGTTTCGTGCGGCTTTTCCACTTCAACATGCTGTCCAGCCCAGCTCTGCCTGTGCTGGTAAAGTTTATCTATGTGTTCCCGGTTGGCCGGTGTATTAGTTAACAAAGTAGCGCTAACCTGATCATGCAGGTTCAGCCTGGTGAGGAGCTTTTGCGCTCCCCTATCTGTAACGCATCACGCTGATTTTATATTATTATTTTTAGTATTATTTTTC
>NW_015114278.1:26365-52619 GCF_001443285.1 Poecilia latipinna | reverse complement strand
GAGTAGTTTGATTAGCTAACCTAAAAAGCAATCAGTTATAATTGCAGTTTACTAAATTGTATTTGTGAACAGAGCTCAAACTTAAAGATTAAACTCACAGCATCAGATTGCAACTAGGGTAACAAAAGAATCTAACTGAATATTGTTCTTTGAACTTTTACAAAGTAAACTTCCCAGCTCCTTAAAATCTTACATTTAAATGTTAAACAATTTAAAATCTTTTAATTTGTGTATGCTGAAATTGAATCAAATTTAGCAGCATTGATCATCTCAATAAACAAGTGTTACATCCATGTATCTGTTGTCTGTGTTAAAATATTAGCATATATGGGGCCCCTGAAGCCCTGGGGGGCCTGATGGAGCTACTGACTTAATTTGGATTAAACAAAAGTGCAAAAAATTTATATTAATTTTAATTTTATATTTTAATTAGTTTTTTTTTTTTTAGACTAGTTTAAGTAGTGTTTCACTGGCGATGTTTTGCCGTAACATATAATATTTTTAAATTTCCTGTCCCCTTAACATCTTTTAATACAAAAACACGGTGAACCGCCTCGGCAGCCCGACCACCAGGCTTAGCAAGTTTTCTGGGGAAAACCTGTTTATATATTTAACTTGTACCTGTATCTCTTACCACACTTAACAGATGAGTCGGTCAGCAGCAGCTCTAACCCCCGATACCAGCATAACCCCTTCCCCCTGTCCCAGTGAAAAAGGTGAGCAACACTGTGTTCAATGACAAGCTAGTTAGCATCATTCCAGAGGAGATTGATCTCTTCACAGATTTATTCTGTTTCATAGCAATCTGTCGTGACATGGTGACAGCTTTAACAAATATGGGGGGGGGAAAAAAAACAAAACAAAAAAAAAAAAAAAACAAATTTTTTTTCTTTTTTAATCAAGTTATATTCTGCAGCTTGAACAAAATGCAACAACATAGCATTTTTTGAGAAGTCTGGATTGCTTCATGTATATTTTGCACATTGCCTGTGTGACTGTTGCTGCTAGGGAGAGACATTTCAATGAGCAAAAACTAAAAAAAAATATAAGCAACCTATTTGCATACAGTATGTGAACTGTTGCATGTAAAATTCACTAGTGAATATTGTGCTAGTATCAGTATTGGACCAACAAAAGCAAGGCAGTTGCAAGCCTTTGAAATTGTGACGCTTTATATGGGTCAGACAGACTCAATTGTAACAAGCAGCTGTAACAGAAGGGGAGGCAATTTAATTTTTTGTCATTGGGTCCAAGATTTTACGGTGCCCCTGCGCGCATCATTAGGCTGTTTTGTCGCTGTTGCACAAAAACAGCCTAAATCTAGAACTCACAAATGCTGGCCATACGCGCATGGTTCACAAAAACAGCATCTGTAAATTGCTGTTTTATACTAAATGGATAAGGGAAAGCAAAGTCTACCTCTATGATCCGTAGCAGGGCTGTAGCCATACACTAATCTCACGATACAATGCTATACGCGATATTCTGCTCACAATACAATATATATCACAATATTCAGAAAACTATATGATTCAATACATTTGAATCACATGTATTGAATGAACTTTTAGATTTTAGAGGGACAGATTTAATTGGTGACAGACTTGGATTGAACTAATTGAACTGATAGTGTAATGCTGGTATATATATATATATATATATATATATATATATATATATATACACATATACACATACACATATACACATATATATACATATACATATACACATACACACATATATATATACATATACATATACACACATATATATATATATATATATATATATATATATATATATATACATACACACACACACTTTGAGATTGTTCACTAAATAACTACAATACTGACAAATGGCTAAAAATGTCTGGATGTAAACAGCAATGCCAGCTGCGTACAAACTGGGGATGCAGGGAGGGAGGAATTACATTTAAACATGGATTCATTTTTAAATTTAATAAATGTAACACTTTAATGTCTCCACTTTTAAATTCTACCTTGCAAAGCAGACTGGTGTAGATCACAAAGATTCTTCGCACACCCATTGACTAAAGCAGAAATCATCATGAATACTTGTTCTGACTTGAAAATCGATTTTGAATTGAATCATGGCCCCATAAATCAGAACTGAATCACTCGATTCCCACTGCTACTAACTGTCTCTTCACGTCAAAAACCTGACATGAGTGTAAAGAGACATTTTCTTCTGATTTTAATTTTCCTCAACAGACTTCCTGTTAAGCCGAGAACAGAATTTAAAAGTCTCTAATCACATATATCTTTCCCGAATGGTAGAGATCTGACTGTTCCATATGTTACAGACAGAGCACTTTGCTCTTAGACTGTGGGTTTACTCATGGTTCGTAGAGTTTCAGGAATAAACTGGAATTCATGCGACTGACTCTAGATGTGTCTAACGCTGGATTGAACAAAATATACAATATGAATTGGATACATTTCTTCAAAAAGTTGCTTGGCAAAATTATCAGGCATGAAATAGAGCGATATAGATAAATCTAATTAAACTGAAACTTCCATGTGTTGTGTCAATAGAGCCATAGTCCTGAATCTGATCACATCCCATGTGACAAATTTATCACATTACAGCCGTTAGGTAAAGTAATAGATATTCACCTCTGTTCAATGCCCAGATGTGCGTTGATGGAGGCATAGCGTGCAGTCCCTGTCAGGTTCTTGTCTTCTCTGTAGGGGATGTGTTGTCGTGTTCGATTGTCTCTGTACTTCTTTGCCAAACCAAAGTCAATAAGGAATAACTGAAAGAGAGAGAATACAGTCTTTAGTCACCGAGGACTCAAGTAGCACTAATATGAAAGTTAACACATTAAAAATGGACGAGTGAAAACATTTTATAATTCAGATCTTTCACAGATAATGACTGTCACCAGCCCCTTGTATTATACTTTCCTTTGTCCAGAGGGAGTGGGCCATCAGATCACTGAGAAACAATTGTTGGAATGTGTTGAAGTTTTAAAAGTACGTTTGTCCGTGACGCATGTAATGCGCAAGTTCAATGCTATGAAGCTTACTGGAAATTGCCAGAACTATAAACAATTGTCCTCCACTGTGAAGAGAGAAGAGCCGAGCGAATTGGCTGTTGATGTTAATTTAATCATTGGAAGTGGAGCAAACACAAACTGAACGGCTTCGTTCATTTCCCTTGCTGCTAGCTAAAACTACAGGCACACTAGAATTCTAAAACGGCTCAGAAAATCAACGTCATTGTTCAGCATTTCTTCTGTTCACTGATTAACCTGGTAAAAATTCTACCGGAGAAATCCAAGTCAAAGGGAGACAGCCCAGACTGTGCTGTAAAAGATACCATTATATTTAAAATTAATTGATTTCAGTTACCTTCGTAATGTACTCCATAAGTAAAGTTTAAAACATCTGCACACCTGCACTATGTGGTCAGGTGTGTGTAACCTGTCAAAATGGCCTTCAGATTTTACCACCACCGTTCAAAAAGACTGATCAAGGACAGATACTATTTGGTTAATGCAACACATATCAAGTTTTACTTCAAGTTGACATCAATTGGTTGTGTTGGACTGGAATCTGACAATGTCAAAAGGCTCAGTCTGTTGACACCATTATAGGTCATAGATCAGGCAATAAGTCTGATCTATGCTATTTTTCACTCCTAGCTGAGCACAGAGGGCAGTCTGCTTGTTTTTGTCTACCTTGTCTCCAAATTACTGACACCTCCTGCCACCCAACTTCTTTTTGGAGGATCAGGAAATAACTTACTGGTGTATTACCACAACCACCTGGTTGGAAGTGTGGTTTAGCGTTTGAGTTACACCGCAGTCCAGCCCAGAAAAAAAACAAACAGAAAACTGGTATCGGTTTGGAGTATGGGCTTGCTTTTACAAGTATGTGTACTTGATGCTGGTATAAGAACATCACTACCAGAAACAATCATTTTTTAAAACATGTTGCAGAGTGGGCAAATTTCAGAAAACTGATTTCACATTTCCCTGTACAAGACCTAATTAAACATTGCTCCAACGCTTGGAAAACATTTATACACCAACTAGTATAAAATAAAATGCAGAATATACAAATTCATGTTTGAATACACAATGCAACCAGTTTTGAGGCCTCCTTCAGGGTTGTGTTAAATCAAGATGTAAACATCTTGATTTAACACAAATCAAGAAACAAAATTTGGGTTAAAATGGAGCAATTCCAAAGACTGTTTTTAGAGACAAAAGGTATTTTGGCCAAAGATAAGGACTGGTTCAATCGCTATAGGTTTGTTTTGAAACTATACCCTGAACTGTTGGGTACAATATAATGAGGAGTTGTGCACTGTGGAGTTAGCAACACTTACAACTCAAAGAGCCATTTTTTGCCAGCTGAAAACTGTTATTGACCATTATTGTCATTGCTTGTGGAAAACACTACTATGCATGAAAACACAAAAATTACCTCTATATTTTAAAATATTGTTAAGTTCATAAGCATTTTGGCAAAAGTTAAGAGTTCAGAGCTGCAGATTGAAGATTCCTGGCCTACACCCATTCTGCGACTGAAAACAGGTTTACATAGTAAGAGTAATTTCACAGGGACAAGAGCTCTGCCCTTTTCTGTACAACATCATTTAAAAGGCCAACATTTAAGAGTAACTTTAATGCGAACCAGTTAACTAGTTTAAATGAAGACATCGACGTGGACCGCGTACATTATAAAAAGCACTAGATCAATGGTTGGCAAACGTTTTTGTTAACAAGAGGCATTTTCATTTAGTTTCAGTTAAGTTTCATAGCACTGAAACAGCACCTATGAAAGTTGAAAATTACAAATAATATGTCTCGAGGACATTAAAATCTGGATGACACTAAACTTTCTTCTTTAAAATTTTGGCAAGACGGAAGTTATTTTTGGACCAGAATCTATGAAAAAGAAGCCACTTAGTCGATCACCTGATCTGGATGGCATTAAATTGGCCTCCGATAATAAAGAAACTCTTATTTTTGATTAGGACATGTCGTCTCTTACTAAACAAGTTTTAAAGATTTTCTTCTTTCACCCATCTACGGAATATTGCAGAAAACAGACATTTTCTATCCATGGGTCAGGCTGAAAAACTAGTCAATGTTACTGTAAGTCCACAAAACACAGTTAAAAGTCTTCAGCTGATCCAAAACACTGCAGCAAGACTTTTGACAAAAATTAAAGAAATCATATTCCTCCTGTTTTGTCTTCCCTTCACAGGCTCCTTGTCAAATACAGAATAGAATTTAAGATTACCCTTCTCGCATATAAATCCCTTCATCAAGCTTCATCATACATCAGACTGATCCATATGTTCCTAGCAAGCATATGGATCAGGAGGCTACTCGAGGACAAACTGAGCACTTTTTCTCATCGTCTTCTACTACTACTCTCCATCCAACATGCATCACTTGCTGTTATTTCAACTGTTAACTTTTTGTTTTCTTTCTATAGAAGCTACATCTGGTCTAGCTGAAATAATGCAGCCATCAACTCATCTTTCTTCCTCTTCCGTTATTAACGGATAAACTGATGTAGGATTATTTCTGATGTTCATCAGTTTCTTCTTGTGCATTCTGCTCTGTCTTCTCAAACGCCAAGTCAACAGTGGCAGATGGCCATTTGTACTGAACCAGGTTCTGGTTCTGCTGGAGGTTTCTTCCTGTTAAAGAGTTTTTCCTCTCCACTGACACTACATGCATGCTCGGTATGAGGGATTGCTGGAAAGTCAACGACAATGCAAGCCATTATCACAATGTGATCGTCCAGGAGGAGTGATTGCTGCAAGCCAATGACTTAATGCATTCTACCGGGTTACATAGAGACCTTTTAATCTACTTTGAATAATTAATTGAGCATAGTGTACTGTTTGATAACTAGGATCAATTGTAATGTATGCGTGAATGAATTTAATTTTTTTATAAAGTGATTTGAGATACTAATCATGAAATGGTGCTATATAAATAAACTGAATTGAACAACAAAAATACAAAACATGCACAAAAACACTGCTGAATTATTGCACAGGTGTCTAGTGTGTCTGCATAAGCTGTGGATGCACATCATGGGGAGGAAATCCACCCTTTCTTCAAGAATTAACAGTCAGCAATTCACCTGGTACACTTCAAAAATATTTTCATAACTTTTTGTCACCATCTTGTTTCTCACCAGAGCGCTCATCTTTCCTGGAGAAAGCACACTTACCGGCCACTTTATTAGGTACACCTATCCAATTGCTCATTAAGGCAAAAGTCGAATCAGCCAATCATGTAGCAGCCTCCACGACCTCGCCTTGGATAAGGAGGAGCGATAGGGGATGCATGTCTGGTTGTGGAGGCTTTCACATTTGCTAAGTTTGCATCCAATACCCTGAACAACATTACTTGGTTGAGCCAAGTCCTTTCCTCCAAGAGCCAATCAATGTGAACCTGACCAGATCTCATCTGATCTCTCATCGCTGATGTCAGAAGCATATCAGCTCTGTCACACTGATTTTGCATGTGTCAGCAGTTTCCCTAAAAAACAACACCAGACAAACTTCAGGGCACCAGCAAGGAACGGAGCTTTAAAAACATGGTAGTGGCAGGATGAAGTTGCTGAGAATCTCCCCTTTTGTATGCTCAAACCTTATTTTTGTGACTGTAACGGTAACACTTAACTGGAGAAAATATTTTACATTCACTTTTATTTTTCAGTTTCAAAGGGAATGTATTGGCTATTACAGACTAGCAGAACACCTCTGCTAGTCTGTAATTGCAACTTCTTTAATTTGTTTTATATGTCAGGTTTCCCCCAGAAAACTTGCTAAGCCCAGCAGTAGGGCGCTAGGACAGTCATCCAGCACCCTATGGTTGAGTTAAAAAAATGTTTGCACGTTGTGCTTTACCCCTGCAATTTAATGACGGGAAGTGGAAAAAAACAAAACAAAAGAGGTATGAGGTATTTATGCATTAGTGGAAGACATTAACAATAACTGAACACCAACTCTGAAGTCTTTTGAAAAAGGCAAACAAAAAATACAATTAAAATAGCTATTCTTTGGAACTTTGGTTTCATCCTAATTAAAGTTCCAATTTTGTGATCCTTGATTCGTGACTTGTCACCTTTATCTGAAGTTGTTAGTGTGTAGACCAGTAAAGACAGGCAGTGGCTGCAGAATTCCACTGCCTCAATAAAAGACACCTCATTGTGCTTCCAACTCTTTAACCCACCTGTGCTACCACTACTGGTGTATTGAAAAAAATAGACAAAAAATAAACAATTCTTAGCCTGGTGAACGCAAGTAAAACCTGGTGGCCCACCCAGCCTACAATACACTGGGGGAAATCCTGCATTTGCAGTCAGCTGTGCAGGGCTTTAAAGAACAGGGTGTTCTATTCAGTTTCATTAGTCCTATTACGTACTCCAGTATCTTTTTTTGTTGTTGTTGTTTTTATCAGCTGGTTCTAGTGGCCTTTATTTGATAGTGAATTGACAGGAAGGTGGGTGATGAGAGAGGGGTCTTGCATGTCTTACATATATGAAAGGTCAACAGGCCCGGACTCGAACCTGTGACGTCCACGTTGCAGATTAAGGCCTCTATATGTGGATTCTGTTCTACCCCTGCGCCACCACAGCACCCCCTGTAGTTCAAGTTTAAAGATATATACAAGTGCTCTTATTTGGCTGACAAAGAATGGACCTGTAGCATGTGTGGACTGTGAAACAGTCTCCGCTTTCTGACATAATAAGAATCTGTGTAATAGTTTTTCCACCCTAAGTACTCTGATTTTGCTGACACTGCAAAGAACACTGCAAATCAGCTGGGGGAGGCTTTTGTTTAGCTGCAGCTGAAAATAGACAGCTCTACATTAGAAGGGGAAGGGTTTAGCTTAGGGATGCACCAATACATTTTCTCACTTTCAATGCAGATATGTGAGGATTAGTGTCAGCTGATGCCAATTTGATACAAAACAACACTTCTGAATCGTCTTAAAACCTTTTTGTTAGACAAATCTAGTGAATTACAATTTTATTTTGTTAACTCTGCACCAATACAGCACACTTAACTACACCAATAGCTTCTACAGCTTGGTCAAACATGCAAAAACATGCATGCACTTAAATTGTTCAGTCATTGCAATTAGGACTATAACGGTCACTGTAATAAAGGAAAAAAATGATAATAGATTGCCTACCTTGCAGGGTTTTTACCTCAGTGTATTATAGGCGGGCTGCCCAACTTTACTGGCCCTCTTCACCAAACTAAGCATTGCTTGTTTGTTTTAAATATGTTTTTACACATCTGTAAAAGTGATAACAACAACGGGTTTGTCGTTGCGTTGAGCTAGGTGTGAGCATCTGGTTGTGCACCTCTTAACTTGTCAAGTGTAAAAGCCACACAGCTCAGCCCACGCATATCCTTGAGAGCAAAGAATATTGTGTGACATCTGCGTTTAAATATCCCACTTACTCAATACATGTCCTGGCACGCTTTTGGCTCCAAGTCTGCACTTGTAACTTGATAAAGTTAATGTAATTGAATAATATCACCTGGCAATCACAGACAGGTCTTTTCCATTTAGAGTACTCCAGGCAAATACTGAATTTCCTTGGGTAAATAGCCAGCGAATCAAAATACTGCATCAAGCAGCAGACATTACAAAACGAAAACTTCATGCAAGAAATACATGATTTTCCTACCCAAAGAATATCATTGTGGGTTATTATTTGCTTTAATATTATTGTAGGTTGGAATGCATCTGTGAACAAACCAAGGTTAAACAAAAAGGCTAAACTATGAAGATTTTATTTTATTTTTACAGTTTGCAAAGTAAACTTGCAAACCCCTTACAAGTCTTAAATTTAAATGGAAAACAATTTAATCATTTTAAATTTCTCTGATGCAATCATTAAATCAAATTTAATAGAACTGTCATTCTCAATTTTAGATCTATAGTCTTTGTTAAAATTCAATTCCACTTATTCCGGCTCTGAACGTGACCAGCGTAGCTTGTTTTAAGGGTTCTATTGTTATGTGTTTAAATATAGTCACTGTCTTCCAATAACATATAGTTACCTAGTCATATTGTTACATTTCCTGTCAACTTTAAAAAAAATTTATACAAATTTCACAAAACCACAGTTGACCATTGGTTGACTGCCCAAGCGCTCTTACCATCAGGTTTAGCTGGATTTCTGGAGGAAACCCTGGCTTTGGTCAAACATGTACAAATAATCTGCAACAAACATTATTTCAAATGGTTCAGGAAATACAATTTGGAATTCTAAATATAATACAAAATAAATAAAGCATAAAGTTGCTCAGAGCACAAAACATGAAACTGGACTAAATACTTCTACCCTTTGGGATCAGGCACATCATCACAAATGCCCAATCTATAATTTTTTTCGATTTTAGAACTAATAGAGATTATATCGGATCGGTTAACCTCTAGAGTTATTATGCCAGGATTTAGGTAGTTAACTGTATATAACAAGCAATGCAATGTGGCTTAGTCTGCAAACTTAACCCTTGAACTTTTGTCCAAAATATTAATAAATATTAAAGTTCAGTTTAAACCAGTTGAGTTTCCTTTTTAACCAGCAATATAATCAGTTGTGGCAAATCAATAAATAGAGGGTCTATATACCCAGAAAACAACCATGAGTGAATATTTGATATTTTAAGGCATTTTAAACTTCCAGCATTCACACTGTCAGCTATCATTCTTCATGTGACGCAGCCAAGCTCCTTCTTGTTGTGACAAAGGTTTTAGCACCACCAATATATCAATACCTTTATGCCAACACAGATGATATCAGCAGAACTTGAAAAAGTCAGTTTTTAAAATCAGCTAAAAATGATTCCGACTTCCTGTTGGATAAGGAAAATTAACTTCATTCGAAAACCATGGAATTATGTATGTAACAGAGCGTCCATGTCACCATGGTAACATAATCCAGCCAAAAGTCACATTTTCAATATCAAAATCACAAACTTCCGACAGTTTGAAGCGACAAAGAAGGGCATCCAAAAGTGCAACATGGCCTTAACTGTTCTGAGAAGGACTTTACCAGAAAGTTATGCGGCTCTGTTGAGTGGACAGCGACAACCTTTAAACACTAATACCTTAAGAGTATATTGATTTGTCCTTCAGCTGCAAAGCCAGAATAGCTAGTGGGATTTTACATAGATCGAAGATAATGAACACAAAATAATAGTTTTATCATCAAACTGCCAAAAGCAGGAAATCAATGAACTTAGTATATTCAACTTGCAACCTCGTACATTTTCAAGTTTACCACTGCTTCAGCTCTAAGGATAAAATATTATATCAGGCATTCCAAGCAAATTATGAGAACAAAATGAATTGGGCATTACGGAACACAAGAAGTCAAATTTGAAATGACTAAAATAACTGGAAAGTATAATAAGTACACATGACAATTTTAATGGGAGTCTCCAATCTTCTCACACAGCAAAAAGATGACAGAATACATGTTTCCAGTACTATGCCAGGGTATGATGGAAGCTTGTGGACCAATGCAATTAAAACCAACATACAATAGCAAAGCAACAAATGCTGTAGTGAGGCAGCGGGTGTTGTGGTAAATGTCACACCTGGTTTAATCCTGAGAAAGATGGGTCCTGAGAAGAGCTAACAGCCAAGCTTCTTTTCCTCTTCCCCACTGACGAGTCTAAACACTAGGGCAGACAGTAGAGGGGCAGGGGTCAAAATTAAACAGCTGCTTTCCACCTTTAGTCAAAATTAACATGAGCAAAACAGGCAATTCTGTTGCGCCCACATGGTTTTCTCGGGTACGTGCAACCGGCAGTGTTCTGTGCAGCTAGAGAAAGGATCGACTTCTGTATAAAAAAGTTCCAGAGGATGAGAAAGCTACTAAAAAAAATTAGGTACTCAAGATTTGATATTTGAGGCCACTGTTCAGGGGGAAAAACTAAAATTATGGCTTTCTGAGGGAACCTTCAGAAGGACGTAGAAGGGGGGCTGCGCAGGTACATATCTCAAGTCTTATTCCAGGACTTTTTGCCACAGAGTAAAGAAAACTAAACACGTCATTTGTATTTATTCAGCGGTGAACAAAGCATTGAACTGAATTCCTTCTTCACTACGTAAAAACTTTCTGAAGAGTGTTTAAGATAATCTAACAAACATTGAACAGCCCTTGCACTTTGGTTTTAATCCAAGAATTATTCTACTCAATCAAAAATTAGGGTTTATTGCAGGACAGTAAAAAGTTTGGATTAAACTGGAAGTTGAGCATGGGAGTCAAATTTTTCTGCATGGGGCAAAGGATTGCCTACTACTATAATCTGAAAGCTTACTGCTCAGGCTGTTTTGTATTTGTCATTTTACTACCAAAAGAGAAAGTCTGAAGAGAAATTAAAGGACCCCAATGCAGGTAGTGCTACAAAGTTTCATATTCATCCATTTTGTTCCTTTACTCTCATTAAGTGCTTCAAAGTTACAGTCTAAAAATATTTTGTGAATGTGTGTTAACTTGTTCCATTTCATTAATTGATGAAATGTTCAATAATGTTTTACCTTATTTCTGAAAGTGAGACTCCAATTCATTACATAGAGCCTTTATGTCTTGTAATATTATTGATTATGGCTTACGGAGAGCACACCCACAAAACTTTAACAAAAAAAGTAGTGCATATCATGCAAAATTAACTGGAAGGAAAAAGTGTGGAAAATGTGCACTAGCAACAGGGATAATCATATCTTCGAGCAAAACACATCGAAGAGGCCGAAGTGACAAAAGAAGATAGTCTACCAGAAAATTTTAGAGCACTTCATAATTTCTTCTGCTGATAAGTTTTATGGAGATGCTGTTTACATTTTGCTGCAGGAATCTGTACTAGCCCACAATGCTAGTGTGCCAAATCCTGGTTCAATGACCATAGTGTTGCAGTGCGTGATTAACAAGCAGACTGCACTGATCCCATAGAAAATCTAGAGGATATTGTCAAGATGAAGATGAGACACCAGAACCAAAGATGCAGATCATCTAAAAGCTGCAACAACTTAGACTTCAATTTTATACTTCAGCAGAACCACAAGCTGAACTCCATGCCTCACAGCATTGATGCAGTAATTCATGTAAAAGGAGGTCCAACCATGTATCGAGTGCATAAAAATAAACCCACATAGACAGAATTTTTGGGTTTTCATAATCTGTAACCCATATTCATTAAAATTACAAGACATGCTTGGAATATTTCATTGCATTATGAATCTCTATATTACACAAATTTCACTTGTTGAAATCGGTGACAAAGTACTAAACTTTATATAGGGCTAAAGAATAAATCAATAATATATATTGCAATAGATGTGAGCTCAATATCAAGAGATGACATATCTGATAAAATACTAAATATATAGAGTATTCACTAAAATCTGATCCAGAACCCCATGGCATCCTGGGAGATGTAGGGGGCGTTTACACGACAATGATCCAACAAAAACGGAATTTTTGTTCCGTTTTTGTTGGATCATTTACATGAAAACGTTCTAATTACAATCTTTGTTTACACAGTAACGGTACACATCGAAAACGTGTAATGCTCTTGTCACGCCTAGTTGGTGCTAGGTTCTTTGAAACTGAAGAAATTGAAGGCACGTCGATTTGCGTTTCCCCATCAGGTACCGTTCTCCCATAGACTGGGAGAAAACACGCACTATGTGCGTCTGATTAGGTTGCAAGCAGTTGAAAAAAGTGGGATAACTTTGCTGAAACACCTTGTTTAAGCTTTCACGGTGTCTGTAGTGGGCCCGGCAGCATGGGCGGCCATTGGGGGACATTGATCCCCCCCCACCCCTTGGACTGGAAGCTGTTTATTGTTTTTACCTTGCAATAGCCAACTCTCTGTTATTCCTATATCAATTTGATACAGTAGGGGCTTCCGCACTTCCCATATTCGTGTCCTCTGTCACCTTTTTCAGCAGTTAAAACTGTTTAATCCGTTGTTAACAAGTCGTAACCTGTTTTTCCGAGCAGCCTTCAAACGCCACATGAACGCTGAGACCCTTGCGCTGGGTTTCCATCTGTGTGGCAGTGAAGGAGACCTGCTGCTGCTCAGGTGTGTTAGAATCATGGCAGCAAACCAGCAAAACGCAAAGAACTTTGCACAGTTTTTCCCCTAAACGGAGCGGTGAAGAGACGCCGAGGGAACCGTATCTGATGGGGAAACACGAATTGTAGTAACACCAGCATTGTCAGTAGTTTCTTCTTCTGTGGATTGTAGGAACCAGCTATGTTTTACGTCATACTATGCATTAGCTGGGGATTCTCTGGAAGAAAAGATCAATTTTCTCTGTTTACACGACAACGGACATCGGTACGTTTCAGAAACATCGCACTCTGGAACCCGTTTTCAATCTGTGCCATTGTCAGAGAAAACATTTGGTGGTTTCGTGTAAATTTACACTACAAACGCAACAAAACTCTTCCGTTTTCACCTGAAATTGTTGTCGTGTAAATGGGGCCGTAGACAGAGGAAAGACTTTAGCTGCTCTACTAACTCACTCACTGTGGTTACCTAGCAACAACTTGTTGAGTAACTTAAACATCAGCAGTTTAAGTTTTGCCACCCTGCCTCTTAAGAGCTCAACACTAAATAACGGCATAGAGTAAACTGGACAAAAGAGGAAAGATCATGGCAGTACTTCAAATATTTAAAAACAAAAAACAAATCAATTATTAATAGACATATGAAAAGGTTACATTGTGATAAGTTTTATAGCCATATCGTCCAGCTCCAACTTTATCACAATTGAATGTTTTGTGAGCTGTGCGGCAACTGAACCTTTATCCATGGGCTGAGCCAAATAAGACGATACAAATTTTTACTAACTTCAGTTCTTTTTTTGCTTTTATTTTATTTTTTAAATCACAATACGGAGTTGCAAGTGTTAATCAGCAACATTTCTAATGTTTATGCTCAGATCAGCATTTCCAAGTCACACTTAAAAAATAAAAATTTAACCTTAAACAGACATTTAGGGTGATTAAGATTTTACCTCTTAATGCATGGCTATCAAAACTAATGACTGAATTTATCTTTATTCCCAAGTCTGACAACACTTCAAATTAGGGGTAATAGTAGAGAGATCAACACAAGGAGAACTCAGGTAAAAGTTGGGGTTAAATAAAATTATGCTCTTCACAATCAAAATTAGAATCTCTTAATAGTTGTAATTGCAGGCTAAATACAGTAGTGGCAGTAGTAGAATTACCAAATGACAAAAGTTGTATTTAAAAAAATTTTCACTTAAATTTTACAACATACATCCTGGTTTGACCCTGCCTCCCGCTCTTTGACCGCTGGACCATCCCCCCTTTGCGATCCTGCAAGGATAAACGTGTCAAGTGATTGAGAGATTCACGGACATCCTGGTTTGTTGTGGAGGCAACTCAAAACACATGTGAAATGCTTGAGAAAAATAAAATACATCAATATTACCTTGACAGTACATTCGGCATCCTATGTCTACACCAAAAAGAACTTGGCAACACCACCTTTTCATCCAACAGATCTATTATAACTATCTACAAGGTGAGAAGTCCAAGAGGAGCTCTGTACTGCCTCAGTAAACTCCAATGGCAAATGATGCCATCAACAAACCGTTTTTTGAAAACGATGCTAATCCAAATCTGATGATGTAACAAACCAAACCATAAGCCTGCCAGTAACTTCCTACTACAGGCCCGAGCTTAAACACAGGGTCTTCACAAAACCCATGATGTTAAAAATGTAAGTCAAAAATGCAAGCTAGCCAGTTAGCTACCTAGCAGAGCTGAGAATACAATGCATTTAAGTCCACTTTTAGATGAACTAATGCAAACTTTAGCAGATAGAATTTTAATCAAAATAGGACACCTCACAGCAGGGCCGGCCCAAGGCATAAGCAAACTAAGTGGCTGCTTAGGGCCACTGGGATCCCTTAAGTGGAACTGATTTTCTTGTTTCTTTTTAGTACTTTGTGATTATAAAAAAAACACACCATTACATTATAAAGTTGTGATTTGATTTTACAAAATATATATTTGATGATGTATGTAGAAATTATTCTTTATAAGGGCAAAAAGAAAAAAAAAATGCTCTTGGGGATCCCCTGGTGGTCACAGTAGGTAAATAACCTATCCTTCAGGGAGAGGGAGAAGAAAGCGGAAGAATAGACAAAAGCCAAGATAAAGGTATGTTTTCAAGTGTCTTGGTAATGTAATGTTTATCAAAAAGATTTGCAGAGCTGCTGATAAAAAAAAAATCAGCTCGATAGCAACCTTCAATGGTCCAGTTCACCAGCCAAACATTTATGCTAGCAAGTTTATGTTTGTGTGAAGCTGAGTTTCAGTTTTAAATGGGTTGATTCCTGTGGTTGGCTATATATCTTTTTCTGAAGTTTTTTTGGTTTCAAAATGGTGAGTTCAATAACGTTTGATAATAATTAAAACTTCTCGATGTTTCACATTGTCTAACAAAATATTTTTACATCATGCTACATGGTTTGAACTGTACTGATATAGTGAGCTACTCTATGCTGTAGTTGGCAATATGTTTGCTACAGAGCATAATTGATGTGGCCAAAACAAACAGTTTTACATCAACTTATAAGTTAGGAAACTTTTCCTGTTAAAATCATTTGGAGGCACAGAATCACCCCAGTACCAATCCACATTCTCTGGTGAGAAAGACTCACCTGGTATCAATGAAATTTTTAGCTATTGGAGTTACGCCTGAGACAAATTAATTTAATCAAAGTACGTCATGAATATGTCTGTTCTCCATCTTAAGTAGTGCTGCACCAATTGCAGTTTTCTTTAAAAAGCCTTATCTGCCAATTTTGATTTTGACCGATACCAATTTTTTTGCCTGAAATGTTGCTAAATATAGCAAGAAAGTTGCTGAGTTGGTAACAGTTGGGTGGCTTTTAACTGCAAATGTGCGGACACGATCTGGTGGCCGGTCTGTCAGTCAAACCTCTCACTGTAGAGCAGAATAGGACTGTGGGTGATTTTTTTAAAGCCTTTGCTGAGGTAGATAAGATCAGCTTCAGATGCAAGTATTGGCCGATCACTGATCTCCCAAGATTAAGTAAATCGGCCGCCCAATAAATGCATCCTGTATTATGCATACATAAATGATGTAATGTAAACAGCACTATCAGAGATGCAAGAAGTTTATAGCAGGTATGTGAATAATCTAATCATTGACTGCAGCAATCTACGTTGTTAGCAGAAAGAGAGGGCCCCAAAACCAGATTTCACTTTGGGCCCCATGGAGGCTTGGGCCGGCCCTGCCTCACAGTTTGAAAAAATACCTATATTGAAAAAAATACACCAAACACTTGATTTACTTTCTAAAACCCTGCAGCCATCCTGACAATACAATAACCAACCTTTTAAAGCATTATGTTTGTAAGATTTAAGTCCAAAATTATTTTTAAAATACCCAATAGCACATCAGGAAACTTGAAGATATAATGCTCCAAACTCTGATAAGCTAGCTCCGCTCTTTGACTTGGACTGGAGAACTTGGCACAACATGTGAGGCAGTAAAAGAAATTAATAAATAAGATAAAAAAAACCTCTGCTCAGATACCATATCATACCCAGAACAGTGGTGCGTGTGCATTTTTCATGCCCAATTTTCAAACAGCATCCACAAATGATTTGAATGCTGGTGAGTCGGTAAAGCTGGAGAACTTTTTTGAAAATTTCATTTAAACAATTGGAACTCCATTTTAATATGTAGCAATTAAATTATCTACAAGGCACATAAAAAGCAAAAATGGAGCAAGCTAGCATTGGCCTACAGATGATAGAACATTGAAACGCATTATTAATGAAATACCAGCACATGAAAACAAGTCCAGAACATAACAGCATCAATTTATTGTAAATACAAATAAAACATGCCATTAGGTTCAAATTGGTATATAAACAAAAAACAACTTGAACTTATGCTTCAACTCAGTGTTTCTCCACCCTGGTCCTCAGCCCCCCTGCTCTGCATGTTTTAGATGAGCCTCTATTCCAGAACAGTTGATTCATCAGGTACTGCAGAAACCTGTTAATCATCCAGAGATACAATTCAGGTGTGGCAGAAGGGAAACACCTAAAACAAGCAGGACAGGGGGGCGGTGAGGACCAGGGTTGAGAAACACTGGTTTAACAGATGGAACCTGAAAAATGTAATAATGTATGATGAATTTAGGTAAACTATGGTTACTCTTAAGAATTTAGATATATTTCAACTATACAAAACACATGCTTTGGTGAATAATTAATTATGTTAGAACCAGATGCAATATCACCCCAGAGATGTCAAACAGAAACAACTGTGTTGCATAGTTCAGCAGTTTAACTGCTGCAGTGGTACTCTCAGAGCAATACTTTGTGACCCTTAAATTGATAAAGTACATGCAAATATTTAATCATTTTGTCAATTCATCCAACTGCATACAGTCAAGAGATCCCAGAACAAATAAGGCAGGAATACAAAGTATTTCTATGTTTGGGATGGAAGATAATTTCCACCTCCCTCCTCTATACCAGTCATCCTCAGCAATTCAAGAAATAATTAAATATTTCCATTTTATGTATTATGCAAGTCTGGAGGATCTTTTATTTTGAAAATCCTTTAACCGGATTCTCTCGGTTACGTCTGGTGCGCCAACATTGAACCCACAAGCAGCAAAATGAGAAATGAGTAAACAGATATCTTTGGAAAGTTTCTTTGTGAAGGGGAAAAGGCCCAGAGAAGAGAGAGGAGGATGGATTTATCCCGTTAGTTGGTTCCCACATTCGAAGCCTGTTCTGAATGACATGCGGCGATCGGCTCGATAATGAGCCAATGAAGCCTTCAAACCTGCTTTACCACGTAGAGACCAAGCACCCTGTGCATATAAGCAACACTTCGGGTGTCACAGTTTCCCAGATGGGATCGTCTTGTTGCAGAGAAACAAGTTCCCATTAATTTGTCGTTATAGTGAGTTATAATTTTTATGAAAGTAAAATGTTAGTTTTTGTGGTGCACCTGTATTTCACTTTGAAGAAATGTGTAAACGTTACCATAGCAACCAGAGTCAGTGAGCATTAGGACAGTGGTCAAGACGAGAGAAGAGGAGTAGAGCTTGTGAGTCTCAAGTCTGGTTCACACAGTGATTTTAGAATTGCTGCTGATTTTCCAAACCTCCGTGGTCACACATGAGTTGATAAAAGTACAACAGGTTTGATCGGTTTGTGTCTCCAGCCACACAGCAGGAGCAACACACCACACACGATCTGACTTCACTCACAAACATCCCAGTTCCTGAAGAAAATCCCGTAAAACCCCCAGCATACCATACGTGAAATTAGAATAAATAAACACGGATGATGATGATGTAGAAGCAGTAGGTGTGGCAGGTGTGACTCATTTTAAAAAACAAAAAGAAAATGTGTTGGATAAAAGACGGCGAGAGCAGCCGCTCTATTTGCTGCACTATGATTTGGAGGCGAGTTATGTTTTTTCGTAGTTAACATTTTTCTTAGTGTTTAGATTGTTTTCTGTTCTGTGTTTACATTTAGCATCACCACTTAATTATGATTGTTTTTACTATTTTGATGTTCACATCAAAAATAATGGATAAGTAGCCCACACTAATTTTAAAATTTTGCCATCTGAACCAGGCTTTAGTACAAAATAACGCCGTTTTACTAGTCACAACTACAATCTAGCATGTAGCTAGTGTCAGCGTCAAGCCCTGACTGAATGAATAGCCATATCGTTATAACCTATTTGTGTCACCTTAATGATGGATAGCTGAAAAGTTCATGGGTTTATCAACTGCGGTAGCAATTTCACTCCAACTCCTCTCCTTATTTCTGTTGATATTCCTTGTATAAAATGCTGAATAAACATTCATGCTGTTTCCACATATAATCTCCAATGTCCACCGCCTCTAGTTTGCGCCATGTCAGCTATTTGGGATTCCCCTCTGTGATTATGTCACCACGCTTTCAGACTGGCTACCTGTCACATTCAACAGGTTGTGTTCTCGCTCCCAGTTGGCGAAAACCCCAAACGCTGCGATAATCGGCCAAGACGATCTAACATGTTGAATATGCCTGTTTTTAGATTGGAGCGGTCCCGACGTTCTACGTAACACAGTACACACTGTTGGATAATCTATTACGATTATCACAAGCAACAATCTTAGACTCTTTGAACTGTTCTAAGATTATCATAAAAGGAAAATAAGGGCAAAAAATGTAAAATTGTGCCATGTGAACTAGGCCTTAGTGGGCACAAAAACATGCAGAAGCCTGGTCTGACAGTTTACCACCAGTAAAATCGATGAGCCTTGACCGGTCCACGGTGAAAAAAAGGTTAGAGACCACTGCTCTATACAACATCACTCTACCCTACCTACATTTAGCTTATTGATGAGCAGGTTGAAAAATAAATAATTTTTGAGATTTTAATGGGGCGGAGGGTTGTGAAGTAAAAAGTGTCATGGCTCGTAAGTATCTCTTATTTCACAATATTGGTCACATAGCAAAAAGTTGGACACCACTATAATAGGTTGAACTGAATACTTTTTGCACAACAATTTTGTTGTTAGCTGGTTAACATAATCGGTGTTCCACAAGGAAGAAAACCACATTATAAAGATGAATTATGATCATAATGCACCATAAAGTTGAAGAGGGATTTTATGAAATTGGTAAAAGATATGAAAAAGCAGAAGCATACAGAAATAGTTGAAGGGCATCACTACATCTTAAAAGTTGAATGATGTTTCTAGGTAAAGGTATGTGGAAAGAGTAAAGTTTGCAAAGCAGGCAAATTTTACTGGAATTTTTCTGGTTTTCCTGGAGCTGAGTATTATATTAAAATAAGCAGAATATTATAAATATTACATAGGTTATAAATAGCATAAGTAAGAAGGGGAAACCCACTCAACACTTTAAGTTGTTAAAAGAATCTTAAAACTTATCCAATAAGCAACAGGCAACTGGCATAACGAGGCCAATATTGGCCTTAAATGGTCAAACTTCTGGGTGCCTGTAAGAAATCAAGCTGCTGCATCCTGGATCACTTGAAGACGCTGTGTCAAGGATTTATCTATGCCTTTATATAATTAATTACAATAATTGTGATGTAATGAAGGCATGAATAATTCTTTCAAAATCCTTAAAAAAAATAGAATTTTACCCTTGCTAAAAGCCACAGGTGTAAAAACTTTAACAACTGAACTAACTTGCTTGTCAAATTTTAAACAGCCATCAAAGATAACACCAAGATTCCTGGCAGAAGTCAGACAAAACGGAGCTAAAGAACCAAATATTGAGTAAAGTAGGAATGTTTTGACCAAATAATACTGAGTTTTGACCAATAATAATTGAGTTTTGTTGTGGCTGAAAATTTAGGTCCATCCATGATTTAACTTCAGCTAAACAATCCATTAGATAAAGACCCACACCACAGAACAGGTCATCGGTGATGTTTGTTTGCAACGTGACGTCACACACGCAATCTTCTGCCTCCTAGCTCCCTGCAAAAAACTGCTCTCCGACAATGACTACCATTTGTTTAAGCCGTCAAGTTGTTAATATAATGCCCTAAATTTTAAATGTGTTTTTGACATGCAAAAGAAAAAGGGTTGAAGTGCTTTGTTAGTAATTCTCAATTGTCTTTTCTGAATTGATATTTAATTAGAAGAAATTTATTGCAGTTAGGGATTCTCCGACCAGGTTTTTTTTTTGCTGCCCATGAGGGCCTATCACAGCTGATCACATGAAATGGCCGTTAATTTAATGTAGGTACAAGTGTTACTGGCTATGTGATCTGCAAAATGAAACCAAAATCATCCAACTTAGACAAAAACGTACAAAAAACCTGTAGACACAATACAGCAAGTATTCAATCAGAAGGACAACTGTAAAACCTGAGGTGAGTAATACAATATTTAACAGAAACAAAAATATGCATAAAGTCAAATATCAACATTGTTTCCTTTTTTTACTCGACATTATTTGATATAGCCCTTCATTCAAAGTCAAATGTAAGTTGCATTCAAATAAACAATTCTAAGTTACTAAATCAGAAGTACCAGAGAGCATGGCTAGTTGTTTTGTGCATGTTCAAATTTTTTGCAAAGTGGTAAAGAGAGATCTGCTTCCTGGCTCTGATTGGTTGTTTCTGACTGAACACGGTACTTCTGCAGAATACATGGAGGAAGCAGAGGAGCTGAATTTTTCTCACAGATTATCCATCTCAGGACATTGCGAAAATTTTAATACAAATCTAAAGCGTTTTTTCTATACTGCAGCTTTGAGCAGATGGTGAGTGTAAGAGTCCACTGTCTGATTGAGCTCAAGCGGTACTATGTGAAATATTACTTCTCAGCAGCGTGTAGCAGCAGTCCAACAGAGAGAGCAGTCAGTGGAACCTAACGTCTTCCACTGCTGATCGTCTAGCCCAATGTCCTGAATTATTTTTCAGGTTACCTGCTTAGCATTCTGACCGTCATGCTCATTCAGATAACTGTTGGCAATTATGCACCGTTTGGTCTGCCGTCTGGCCGCTCTGGAAGGCTTTTTTCCTGCAGTGAAATTCAACACATCTCTACTTCTTTAATTACTTTTTTTTTAGTGTCATTAAATTCAGTGTGTCGATGTAATTTAAAGTGCTTCACCCTCAAAGTATTTTCCGTGAGAAGACACAAACTTCCTCATTCACTCTCAGAACGTGACATCGTTCTGAGATGATCCACATGACATTGCTGCCATGCGCCTGCACAGTGTGAAGTGGGAGATGTGCTGCACATGGGGCCTCTGCAGGCTGCAAAGTATGAGATACAGGTGATCGGTTTTGTAATTGGCAACAAAATAGTGATCAGCGATCGTATACTTTTTCACAAAAATCAGACAATTATGATCAGTGGCCAATCGATTGGCACAACACTAATTGCAATGCATTGATAAATCAAAATTTTGCCCCACCCAATGTTGAAATGAAGCACCTGAGACTCTGTCATCTTCCAGTGTTGTACGCATTACAGATGTTATTCTGTTTGTAATTGGACATCCTAGGACACTCATGACTGTTGAAGAGGAAACGTGACATCATTTGGGATCAGTCACATTAACCTGCTAAACGATGGTTATTTTTATCTTGACCTAACTCATCAACTAGCCAATTGTGCACTTCTACTTCAAGCTCAGGCCTTCCATCAGAAACCTGAGAGCCAGAGGAATCTGTGCAGGATGTTAGCCGTTCTAAGGCTTGCACTCTACTGGGAATGTGTCAACAACATAAGACTTTATTTGCAATAGACATTTGTTGACACCTAGACAGCAGCAGGATGGCTGCCATCTTGTAGCATCACTGTGTCACCCGAGACATTTGGTGAGGCACAGTTTTTGGCAGACATGTTGAGGGATTCATGTGGCAGACATTTACACACAAATATAAATGCATCACTACCTTTAGATTTTTGGCAATGTCATTTGTGTTCAGTTTGAGCATCTGTTACTGTAAGACAACATTGCATTAGCATGTAAAATACAAGTTCATAATACTTGGAATATATTAAACAAGTAAAACAGCAAGCAGCGTTGGTGACCCTCACAGCTCAGCGCCGCACTGGCTTAATGGCGACCGCAGGACCTCCAGCAAATGCCACCCAAACGTCGTCGTCATCACTCTCACGCAGACACCACACCAGTCTACTAGGTAACGTAACTCAATGTGTTGAGCAGTGCTCTTTGACGCATTAAAAAATAAATAAATAAATGAATAAAATAATCTAATGCAATTTTGCTGATGTATTTTGTTGACTTTGGAATAATCTGGGGGCACAGTGGAGTCAAATCACAATTTAATGCTATTAGCCTCTTTAGAGGTTAACAAAGGTCAATTGTTGCAAATCGGCTGATGCATATGTGATACAGAGCCAATTGTTTGCAAACAGGAAGGGATTAAAATTCACCATAAGGCCACTCCCACATGCACTAACCAGCAGTTAGTGTTTAGAGAAGGATTTACCATCATGTTGTTCTGTCATTAAACAGGTTTAAACTTGTATGAATCAGAGTAAAAGGAAGAAAACTAGCAGGAAAACAGGTGACTTCCTGTTGAAAGGGGGCATGCCGAAGGTGATGTCGCCAACTGACCGCATGAATGTGAGGAGCTCTGGTCTGCTGTGAAACAAAGTTTGATACAGCTCTGAGCTTGTCTGTGGAAGTTACTCCATCTTGAGGTTTCATGGTGAATGGTCAGATTTTGAGGCTTGGCCCCACCCACATTTTATGCAGGAAAACTATTTTGATAACTTAACTTTCTATGCCTCAAGTCTTTACTGAGTGATTCTGAAGTCTGCATGTCAAAATATGTAGGAAGACTTCCCTCAGATATAACGTGTAAAAGGGAAAATGGCAGCTTTGATCCAAAATATCCGACTTCCTGTTGTGTTTGGACCATGGCACCAACAGAGTTTTTGGTTCATCCTTACAAGATACATCTATACCAAATTACTCAATTCTCAAAGTATGGCTTGGGGCTGATTTTTTAAAGATTTTTAGGAGACACTGTGGAGGAATTAAGCCATCCCCACCAAATATTACACTGTATTCCTGTTGAGGGCCTAATTATTGCACTACAGTTCTTCTCAATATGAATATAGCACATACAGATATTAAAATGACAAGAAATTTGAGATACATTATGCAGCCCTAGTTGACACTATTTATATAGTGCCAATTGACAATGTCGTCTCAAGGCACTTCACAAAAAATCATTTCAATTCAATCATACATACATTTAAACTTATCCAAGTTATCAAACAGAACAGTCTTCTAAATTAGGCAAGCTCACTCCGCCCCCATGCAGGAGTAGAGCAAACCTCCAACAAACAATGTTATGTGGTGATGGTTACTGTGTGGCCTGAGACATTTGGTGAGGCATCTTTGCATTACCAGTCAACATTAAGGCAAAGAAAGTAGGCAAAATATTTCTAATGAGTCATTATCAGCTCCATTATTTCACCAAGACAGAAACTGACATTAAAGTCCAAGATTCTGAGGAGTGCTAAATCACTTAAAAAATGAATGCATTTCATAGGAGCCCGTAAAGGCGGGTTTCATTTTTGTTTGTCACATAACATGGCAATATTAGTTTAAACATGTTTTTAATGCATGAATATCGTCAGTTATTCCGTTACAATGTACAAACGGAAGAGAATGGATCTCCTCTCTACTGTACTGCAGCCTGTTGCAGAAGTGGGAGGGGCTCACGGCAGCTCTTACTACTCACTGTAATATTGGTGTTTCCCCGTTTTGTTACATGGCTTATTACATGTTAAGTTATGTCAATTTATAATCTTTCATAAAACTCCTCCTTCCGCCAAACAGTGCAGTTGAATTTTCCAATTTGTTTAAAATGGTACGGCTTTTCATCACTCGGAATGGGATTTGAGTATAAAACCATCCCATTCGGACACACTGATCTGCCTTATGGTGAGTCAAGAGACAATAGTGAGTGGCTGCAGTGAGGGTTGATCATAGCATTTACTCAGCTTTCCAAATGTGATTTTTCTTTTTTTGCAATCTGGACATGGATCTGCTGTGAATGTTGGCAATGGTACATTGTAGGACGGACAACTGACTGCGGTGCTTGGAAAGTGCTCAATGCAGCACTTGCTTAGGGTTCAAAGCTTAACTTTGTGCTTGACTTAAAACGCTTTGAAGAGATCCGTTTGACCAAGTGGGTTCCCGTCCTTAACTGCTGCTAGTCCTTATTCTTTACCAGTTCTTTGTGTTTTCACGAAGACAAACGAATCCCTTTTGTTCATTGATAGCTTTTGTCAGGAGCTATCAATGAGTTCATTGCAGCAAATCAAACCTGAGCGACAAGAAATAAAAATGCTAAATTCTGTTTTTGATAAAATCTAAAACAAAAAATAAAATCTATGCTTCAGCAATAAAGTCAGATTACAATAATAATTAATCATTATAGTTTAACTAAACTTACAGTTGATCATTTCTCCCACAACCCATAAATACCATGAATGGCTAATTTCTTTAACACTGTTGATCGTTTATTATCTTCCTAATAAACCTTGATTTAAAAGATGTCTTTGATTTCTGTTTTCCAGCTGATGGATAACAGTTAAAGTCTGATGACATCATACAGAGTCAGTTTGTTTTTTCATATAGTTGCTTTATTTTTATTCAGTGAAAAGTTTGCTAAAAGACTGTTCTGAACTTTGTATTGCAGACCAGCATTTTGCTGTGTTAGTCCTATTTTCTGTCTTTAGTCTTTTATAATTGTCAGGGTGTCTTTCTAATCACTTAATGGGCCGGTCTGTAGGCCTGACCCCAGTATGAGATTAAGTTGACAGCTTGCAGTCTCTCTAATGCCGTCAGCTCACATTAAAGTTATGACACCACATAGTCTTACAAAAACTACACATGAAGATAAACTAAATGAACAATTAGACAAATATTTGTATTCACCTTTTTGTCACGAACTCTATGTGCCATATTTAAAAATATGTATAGAAGCTACCTTACCTTGTTACAGTGACGGCCAATACCCATGAGAAAGTTGTCTGGTTTGATGTCTCTATGGATGAAGTTCTTTGTGTGTACATACTCAATTCTGCTGATCATCTGGGAGAAAAGAAACATCAAGAAAGGGGGAAAACATGAGTTGCTTATTGTTCAGTTAAATCAGAACTACTGAGAG
Source organism: Poecilia latipinna (assembly GCF_001443285.1). NCBI lineage: Eukaryota > Metazoa > Chordata > Actinopteri > Cyprinodontiformes > Poeciliidae > Poecilia > Poecilia latipinna. Next base: position 26,843 of record NW_015114278.1, on the reverse strand, counting down.
AAATTGTTAGGAAACTACTGGCTCAGAACTTGTATGATTTATTAAGGAGCTTCTTCACTGGCAAGTCTCAATGTAACCAGTTAATGTGCAGTTCGGTGCAGTGATGAGTTTTTCCTCACTACTGTGGGGGAGTGGGTTTTGACCCAAATATGATGGAAAAAAATTCAGATCAGATTTTATTTTTTATTTTTTTGCTATGCATATTCTGGCATACAAGATTTTTTAATGTGAAACATTTTAGATTTAGGTAACGCTGTTAACCACTCCTGAAATTTTATTTTTTTCAAAATCCAACAAATAATAAAATGCCCATCACAACAAAAAAATATTAAATATTTTCCTTTGAGCGTCAGGCGTGTCCGCTTTAGCAAACATGATTCAGAAAGGAAGGTGGAAAAATTATTTTCTACAAAATGGTACGCAGCTCACTTCACTGAACTTAATTGGTGGAGATCAATGTCAGGAAAAATTTTCATAT
>NW_015114278.1:13011-24468 GCF_001443285.1 Poecilia latipinna | reverse complement strand
AAGACAAACGAATCCCTTTTGTTCATTGATAGCTTTTGTCAGGAGCTATCAATGAGTTCATTGCAGCAAATCAAACCTGAGCGACAAGAAATAAAAATGCTAAATTCTGTTTTTGATAAAATCTAAAACAAAAAATAAAATCTATGCTTCAGCAATAAAGTCAGATTACAATAATAATTAATCATTATAGTTTAACTAAACTTACAGTTGATCATTTCTCCCACAACCCATAAATACCATGAATGGCTAATTTCTTTAACACTGTTGATCGTTTATTATCCTCCTAATAAACCTTGATTTAAAAGTTGTCTTTGATTTCTGTTTTCCAGCTGATGGATAACAGTTAAAGTCTGATGACATCATACAGAGTCAGTTTGTTTTTTCATATAGTTGCTTTATTTTTATTCAGTGAAAAGTTTGCTAAAAGACTGTTCTGAACTTTGTATTGCAGACCAGCATTTTGCTGTGTTAGTCCTATTTTCTGTCTTTAGTCTTTTATAATTGTCAGGGTGTCTTTCTAATCACTTAATGGGCCGGTCTGTAGGCCTGACCCCAGTATGAGATTAAGTTGACAGCTTGCAGTCTCTCTAATGCCGTCAGCTCACATTAAAGTTATGACACCACATAGTCTTACAAAAACTACACATGAAGATAAACTAAATGAACAATTAGACAAATATTTGTATTCACCTTTTTGTCACGAACTCTATGTGCCATATTTAAAAATATGTATAGAAGCTACCTTACCTTGTTACAGTGACGGCCAATACCCATGAGAAAGTTGTCTGGTTTGATGTCTCTATGGATGAAGTTCTTTGTGTGTACATACTCAATTCTGCTGATCATCTGGGAGAAAAGAAACATCAAGAAAGGGGGAAAACATGAGTTGCTTATTGTTCAGTTAAATCAGAACTACTGAGAGAAATTGTTAGGAAACTACTGGCTCAGAACTTGTATGATTTATTAAGGAGCTTCTTCACTGGCAAGTCTCAATGTAACCAGTTAATGTGCAGTTCGGTGCAGTGATGAGTTTTTCCTCACTACTGTGGGGGAGTGGGTTTTGACCCAAATATGATGGAAAAAAATTCAGATCAGATTTTATTTTTTATTTTTTTGCTATGCATATTCTGGCATACAAGATTTTTTAATGTGAAACATTTTAGATTTAGGTAACGCTGTTAACCACTCCTGAAATTTTATTTTTTTCAAAATCCAACAAATAATAAAATGCCCATCACAACAAAAAAATATTAAATATTTTCCTTTGAGCGTCAGGCGTGTCCGCTTTAGCAAACATGATTCAGAAAGGAAGGTGGAAAAATTATTTTCTACAAAATGGTACGCAGCTCACTTCACTGAACTTAATTGGTGGAGATCAATGTCAGGAAAAATTTTCATATTCATGCATCCCTAACAATTACTTTTCTGTAGTATACAAAATTAATTATAATTATAATAATCCTTAAAATGACTGGTGCGATGCCTGGAGTACTGCGGCCTTCCTCTTCCGGGAGCTGCTGCTTCAGAGCGAACAGCGGGAAGAGCGCTGAGGAGTATTTATACAGGTGAGCCGGGACCACATATATAAACTTTACAGCGTAGACAGACAGAGCCACACGCTGGGCAGCGTATTGAGATGTAAACGCCACACATAATTGCTCATTCACAAAGAAATCATTCTCACCACTCCCTCAACGCACACCTCTGAATTCGTATTCGTACCGTATTTTCCGGACTATGAGCGCACCATGCTATAAACGGTACCTTCAAATTTTGAAGGTACCGTTGAAGTTGAAGTTGAAGTTGCTGCCCTCTGCTGGAGGGCAGCAACTGCTGGATATATTAAGGACGCAGGTCTCCGTCTCTAAATCTGGTTTTGTTCACGCCGAGTTTACGTGCAGCGGCTTTGTTTCCCTCCTGTAGTGCCAGATCGATACTCCTCAACTTAGAAGCTGCATCATATGAGTTTGAAAACATTTCTCCGTCGTGCCTGCTGCTAGCATGTGCTTGTTCTAAATTAAAATTAGCGCGTTCTTCTTTGATTTCCAATTTTGACTTCCAATGATTCACTTCCTGCTAAAGAGCCCCCTGGTGGTTGAAGAAAAATCCACAGAAAAGCTGCATGGTCAAAGTGTAGGAAAAAAGTAGCAGCTTATTGTCCAGAAACTACGGTAGGTGAAATTGGATAATTTCCACAGCACACCCGACGATCACTCACGGTACACTAGTGTGCCGCGGCACAGTGGTTGAAAAACACTGAATTAGGCTGGTGAATAACATAAAGGCATCCATTTTTGGCCATCTTTAATAGTTTCTTTGATATTGCTGGTAGGAAATAGGGATTTTTTGTTTGTTTTTTTAAATAATCTAATTTTAGAGAATTTTTGACTTGCACCAAAATGTTTATTTTTTATGCATTTCATTGAAACTTCCTTCCTAGATGTCAATTAGGCTGCAGCATCATATAAAAACTTTTATTTCTGACCATCTTTAGTAGTTTTTTTCTATATTGTTGGCAGTAAATAGAGATTGTTTTTTTAGATTTCTTTTTTATGGAAAATTCCCTACTATCGACCATCTGAAAAAGTGCCAAAGAAAGTAGTTTTTCATAAAAAGTGTCTAGAATTTATTATTTTAGTATAGATACAGTCACTTCATCATGCCGCTGCCCACATAATGATGCCCTGGGCGGTTGCCCATGCCTCCCATATCAGAAGCCGTCTGCTAACGCGCTTCATGTCCTTGTTGCACAAATTGCACAAAATCAGCACAAACCTAACCACACAAATACAGATCATCATGCATAATTCCTGTGGCCCATAAAAACATGTATTATTAAATAATAAGGACAGGGAAGCAAAGCATTCCTGTGGAAGAGGAGGAGGAGGATGAATAACCCCACGTTCAGGTGAGGAGGTGAAGGGACCATATTTGCTTAATTTCTCCTCAAAGTTTCAACTAGATTTAACTTTAGATTTAACTTCTCCCGCAGCCTTTGTGCGGGGCTCCGGCAGGTCGCGTTAGAACGCGGTGGAGCTCGGCATAGTGCGGTGGATGTCATGATCAGCCAGTCGGGCGGTCCGTCCGCTTTTCAGTTTGCAAAATCAAAAAAAGAAATTGTTAAAACAACGTCCCCGCTAGAACCATGCACACGGTAAAAAGCTCAGGAGGGGTTCACTCGATCCGCTCTTAGAACTACCGGAAACTTAAAACTCCAGTTATTAGTTTTTAGCTAGCTTCACCACGTAGCCACATTTAGCTTACAGAAAGAGCGAAAGCTGGAAGGGGCGCCTCGCGGGAGGTCCGTTCGTGTGTTGATATGCGTGGGGTGTCACGCACATTGATTCCAGTATTATATTAAAGCCAACAAATTGATCTTTAATTTGATACCCATTTTGTCGGGTTTATTTTTTATAATTCGTTCGCTATTTGACGAAGTTTTGATACTTTTATGATTTAAAAAAAAACACTAAAAAAATAACCCTTGACAAACCGGGTATGTATAGAAAGTTTAAGGATTAATATGATATCACTGTTGGCTCATTTGGTCATGTGTTCGTGACGCCCGATCCGATTTTCTTGGACAATGTTTCAGCGCCTTTCCGGAGGGGCGTTCGAATTAGCATAAATAATGTGGCTTTTCAAAAAACTTATGAAAATTACTGTGAAATTTAAAGTGTTTTATTTGCTTCAACATACATAAAACTGGTATCATTGGAAAGGAAAATCAATTAACTTTAACACAGCAGTGTTGCTTTTGGAAAAAAAATATTCTGAAAAGGACTTTTGATGGTGGGAAGTTAGGGCATTTTCTGTGATCAGCACGCATTCTCTCCCATTCCTGAGTGGAAAGAGCATCGCTGCCGGTACCTATTCATATACTACCTTAAATGGGTAAAGTTGTAATTAATGAATGTGATGGAAATCCGTCTAAATAAAAAAATTATTTGAGAAAAAAAAAAAAGCAGCAGGCTCACAAAGACACTTCCAAAATAATTTCTGTACTACAGTTTTTAGTTTATGTTCATATTCAATCAATTTAATAGCTGAACATTCACTTTTCCCAGTTATTTATAGCCTTTGTCTCCATGTGAGCGACAGGATTTGATACCTTCAACACACACAGAAACACATTTATTCAGTTTCAATAAAATGTATTGAAATTTCTCAAATTTACTTCTAAATTTATTTAGTTATACGATTTATAAAAACTAAACAGCCTACAGTATTACTGTATTGTTCTTGCATCTAAAATAGGATTTCCCCAGAAAACTTGCTAAGCCCGGTGGTCGGGGTGCCGAGGGATTCTACCAGCGGTCCATGGTGTTTTTGTCTTCAAAGATGTTAAGTTGACAGGAAATGTTAACATATTACTGAGTAATTGTAAGTTATGGGAAGACATCGCCAGTGAAATACTATTTAAGACTATAGAGTTTTAAAAACAACCCAAAAAATGCAATTAAAATTAAAGCTGCAAGCAGCATTGGAGGCAATGGCAGGTCGCTGCTCTAGCCTCATGGCGCCCACAGGAGGTCCAGCAACGCTACCCGCTCTCACGCAGTTCCCACACCTGACCACTCGGCGATGCACAATGTGTTCAGCAATGCTCCCTGACGATGCACAAAAAAATCTGCTGCAGATCAGTTGATATCTTAAAGCAGGGGTGTCCAAAGTGGGTCACCCCTGCTTTGGACACCCCTGCAGGATGCAGGGCCGACATCCTGCATGTTTTAGTTCTCTCCCTGGTTTAGCACACCTGTATCAAATGATGGCTCGTTAAAAGGCCTAAGGGAGAACACTGACATGCTGAAAAGGTTGTTACTACCACCAGGGAGAGAACTGAAACGTGCAGGATGCAGGACCTCGAGGACTGACTTTGGACACCCCTGTCTTAAAGGAATATAGCTGTTAGAATAAAGTAGGAGGCACAGTGGAGTTAATTTACAATTTAATGCTATTGAGCTCTTTAGAGGTTAACAAAGATCAATCATAAGTTTTGTGAAAATCAGATGATGCATTTATGATTTAAAGACAACTGTGTGCAAATGGCAAGAGATTAGAATTCACCATTTAGCCACGACCACATCCTCACATTTTGGGGGAATTTTTCTGCCATAATTCGAGAGCACACATCTTCAGTCTGAAAGCAGAATTTTATGTCTCTTGTTCTCAAAACTTTTAATATTTATGCACTCAGTATGACGTTTGCATTCTATTGACCGAGAGGTTGCCAAGCGATGGTATTTTTTTTCCAAGCACAAGCAAAAAATGATTGCGCTTGTATTGCGAGCAGAGAAGTTTGCAAGCGGAGATTTGATCCAAGCAGAGACAAGTTTTGAGTGTGAGGAGAAAGGTTTGAAAAAGCACAGATAATATTTGAAACAGAGCAAAAGTTTTGAATGCAAACATTACAGATTTTGAGAAGATAGACTCAAAGCCCTGCTTTCAAACTGAAAATGTATGCTCTCGAATTATGGCAGAAAAAATTGCCTATATCCCGCCAGCAGCCAGTGTTGAGGAGGATTTATCATTATGTTGTTGCAGGGCAAAGGTGATGTCACCAGTTGACCATGTGAATGAGAGAAGCCCTGGTCTGTGATATCAAAGAAATTTTAATGCAGCTGGGAGCTTATGTGGAAAGTTATTCCACCTTGATGTTTCATAGAGAATGGCAGATTTGAGGTTTAGCCATGCCCACACACTTTGATGAACGAGAAAGATTTTGATCATTTTTGACCTTCAATACCTCAAGACTGTGCTGATTGATTTTGAAGCCTGGATCTCAAAAGTTGTAGGATGCATTTGTTCAGATACAACATGCTTTGATCCAAAATGGCTGACTTCCTCTTGGGTTTAGACCATGGCTCCCAGAGACTCTCTTTTTTACATCCTGTCAAGATGTACATGTATACCAAATTTCATGATTGTCAGTCAAAGCATAGCTTGGGGCTGTTTTTTTGTTTTTTTTTCTTTTAAAGATTTCTAGGAGGCACTGTGGAAGAATTAGGCCACGTCTACCAAATATTGGACTGCATTCCTCACGGGGGTTCGACAGTGAGTTTGGTGCAGCTCGGCTGAAATATGTGGAATTTGTGACCTGTGACTTTGCCACGCTGCCTGTTCCACGCCCTCCACCGAAACCTTTTCGCACTTTAAAGCAAGTGAGACCAACTAGTTTCTGTCTTCTGACACAAGATCATCTTGATTAGCTCAAGGGGGTCAGACCATCCAACCAGGATCACTCATGCCAAGTTTGGTGCCAATTGACCTTTTTATGTGAAAGTTATAGCTTTTCGTTTGCTTTGGCAAGTACGGCAAGTTTACCGGTTGGCCACGCCCTCTAAGAATATATGAATATTCAGTTTTTTGATAACATTAAATCCTCCACACCTTAACTGCATCCTGACCAAAAATGAAGTTGATAGCTCGAAATCACTAGGAGGAGTTTGTTAAAGTTTGAGGTGTGTAAAATTGAAAAATAGACAACATATGACCCAAAATGGCCACCTCCCTGGACATTTTATGGGGTTCCTCCACGAGACGTTTTCTCTTGATTTGGGGGTCATCTACAAAATTTCAGATCTGACTCATCTACAGATTGTCTAAACTCATGCTAGAGCAGGGGTGTCCAAAGTCGGTCCTCGAGGGCCGGCATACTGCCTGTTTTAGTTCTCTCCCTGGGGGTGGGAACAACCTCCTCAGCAAGTCAATGTTTCATTTGATGCAGGTGCGTTAAACCAGAGAGAGAACTAAAACATGCAGGATGTCGGCCCTCCAGGACCCACTTTGGACACCCCTGTGCTATAGGGGGCTGTAGAGCAGTTTGGAAACACCCACTTGTGATTCCACTAGAATCCAAAAAGTTTAGTTTGGAGACAATTTTGGGTGAAATTCACTGCTTGGGCCTAATAAATATCAATTATTTGCACTTCTGTTTAATCCAAATTAAATCAGCAGCTGCAGAAGTCCCCCAAGGACTACAAGGCTCCCACATAAATGCTAATATATAAATGTAACATTTGTTTATTGAGAAGATCAATTATACTAAGTTTGATTTAATGGTTTCAGCATACATAAATTAAAATATTTTAAACTGTTTAACATTTAAATTTAAGATTTTAAGGAGCTGACAAGATGACTATGTAAAAGTTCAAAGAACAATCTAGATAGTTAGATTGTTTAGTAACCACAGTGACAATCTGATGCTGTGAGTTTAAGCTCTGTTTGTTCCCAAATATATCTCAGTAAATTACAATTATCATCGATTGTTTTTTTAGGTTGGCCAATTAATTTACCCTCCTCTCAGAACTGACTAAAATTATGTTGAAATGTTGTTAGCAGTGCCTCTATTGGAGGGGCTCCCAAGTCAAATTCTGCTCAATGACTCAAACAATCTTGGACCTGCCCTGCATGATGAGTTAAATACCCTAAACTGCACCTCTCTGCTGGATATAGAGGGACAAACAGGAGACTTAATTTGTGTGGCTTTAGTCGCGCTTCCATTTTGTGTCTGTTGAGTTTTTAATAAGTTAATAAGTTTTTAATAAGGGCTACAGAGAGTGTTTTGGATACCCAAAACAAGCTTTATGGGTTAGGGTTAATTAGTGCAATTTTACTTACTTGGTCTGCCAGCATGAGGACAGTTTTCATGGTAAATCGTCGAGAGCAGAAGTTAAAAAGGTCCTCCAAACTGGGTCCAAGCAAGTCCATGACTAGGACGTTGTAGTCCTTCTCCTGGCCATACCACCTGATGACATTAAAAAAAAAAAACTATTTTCCAATGTGCATGTGACAGTTAATTGAGTTCATGCTGTTTTTGATCTGAAAAATCTTACTTGTAGCTGCATAATGACTTAAGCACATGACCACCACATTAACTTCCAACAAGTTTAATGTGACATTAAACTGACAACAGCACTGATCTCTCACTCGCATGTAAACGCACACACATACAAACATCTATATACAGCCCTGGAAACATTTAAGAGACCACTGAACATCACTGAAAACCTCAAGGTTATTCAATCTAATATTGATTTCTGAACTCTTCCTGAGTTAAAACATTAGTGTTGTTTCTAAATGGATATGAACTTGTTTTCTCTGCATTATTTGGGGTCTGAAAGCACTGCATCTTTTTCGTTATTTTGACCAGTTCTCATTTTCTGTAATTAAATACTAAATTTTTGCTTGGAATTTTGGAGACATGATGTCAGTAGTACATAGAAGAAAAGAGAAATATTCATTTTACCCAAACATATTCCTTCAAAAAGTAAAAACAGACAAATTGATTATTTTAAGTAATCTCTTAATTTTTTCCAGAGCTGTATAAACACATACATATCAGAGGTGTTCCAATAGATCGGCCACTGATCATAATCTGCCGATTTCCGTGAATATGTGTATGATCGGTGATCACCGATCACCAAAACCATCATCTGTTTCTCACTTAGAAGCCTGAGTGAGCAGCTTATCTCCTCTTTCCTTCACACTACAAAGCACGCAGCAACAAATCCTAAGTGATGTGGTGAGGAACTTCAACGCTCAGAGTGAATGGGGAAGTTTGCGTGTTGCAACGCAGAAATACCTCGGGGGTGAAGGACGTCAAAATGCATCAACACAACAAATCTAATATGACATTTAAAAAACAACACCTGACGAAGTTTGGCTAAATCGACGTTCACTGCAGGAAAAAAAAAAAAGACATACGGAGCGGCCAGGCAGCAGGTGAAGCAGCGCACACCTTCCAACACTCACCCGGAAGAGCATGATGGTCAGAAAACAAATAACCTGAAAAATAACTCAAGTCTTCGGGCTAGTGGTGTAAGACTCTGGCTCTGCTTTTGCTGCTAGATCGCCACTATGTGCTACTGGCAGCAATATTTCATAGACGTAGCACCGTTTCTGCTCCACCCGGCAATGAACTCTACCACCGAGCATCCCCAACATATATATATATATATATATATATATATATATATATATATATATATATATATACATACACACACACAGTGCGCCTGTGTGTCAGCAAAATTTAGTTCAAAATATACGGAGTAGAGATGACGTGCGTGTCGCTCTGAAGACACAATTTTAACGATCCTGCAAAAAATAAAAATCTGGTTCGACTAGCTTCTCTGAGGAACTCTGTGTCTTCAGAAAGCTCCGCCGCCATTTTCTAACAGACATGTTGGGAAGTAACACAACAAAAGAGGAGCGGCCATTTCCAACCACATAGCTTTTCCCTGCCTTGGATCCAAATGCGGCCTAAAGAGGCTTCACAGTGAAATAAGGTTGTTTGGTTGAAAATATATCTTCACAAGAATTGATTCATAATTAGCGAGCCCTATCTCAACTAGACCTTCGCTAAATCACTGATTGTTCTCTGTGTCTTGGATGGCAAAGCAAACGGAACCGCATAAATACGATGACACCAACTAGACTAAGAGGGGAGAAAAGATTTTCTTACCTGATGTGTGGAATCCCGACTCCACCTTGAAGGATCTTGTACAGCTTGCTTTCGTATAGGAGCTGTGGATGTCTGGCTTTTTGGGATTCTAGTTTTACAGCTACCTCCTACAAATCACACACAACATAGTAGCTGTTACCGCTGCAGTTCAAGAATTGAGATGACAAACACTTCCGATATACCAATAGGCTAACATGAAATCTTCTTAGTTCTCCGGCAAACAGGCAGGGCAGTGTTGCGATCTGCCTGTCATAGTAAGAATCTAAAATGAACCATCCCATTCCCAAACAAAAACCCAGAAACAGACTGATTCACCAAGTTACCTCTCCATTTGTGATGTTGATTGCCAAATAAATGTCGCCGAAAGATCCCGATCCAATTTTTCTGACGAGCTTGTACTTTCCACCGACTATGAACTCGGCTTTGGAACCACTGCTGCTGGCCATAATATCAACCGAAGAACAATTACCAACAGAAAAGCTTTAAGATCTTTGCGTTTGTTGGTCAACCTTGGTTATCGGTAGAACATAAAGTTGCGTTATTAGTAAAACCACCGCACAACCTCTCACAAACAATTTCCCCCCCCCCCAAATACGAAAACGATTATTTTCAGTGGATCTCGACCAGCGATATTGGTTTTGTCATAAGCTAGAACCTATAATTTCTCTAGAAAAATGTCGTGCCAAACAGAAGGAGTAAATCCAAAACTAAATCCCAACAAGCTGAAGGCCTTTAACAAGAAGCTAACGTCAGCACAGCAAAGTTTAGCATAAGGCTAACGTTGTAGCGAGCAGCAACACTGAAAAGTGTCCCAAGTTTCTGTCACAAGGAGCTGAAAGCAACGCTCCCGATGATGGTAATGGTAGTTCTACAGTCTCTTAACTGCTTTTCCGGCTAACTTTAAGAACCGCAACCGTCTATACAAAGCGCAACCCACTCACTCCGCCATCTTGTCTTCTCTACCCTTCCTCAACTGGTTTCAGTTGAAGGCGATTAGCTATGCTGTCTCATGGCCCCTTCAAGTGCTGTTGGGAATTTCACAGCTATCAGGAGCAAAACACGATTTCTAAAGCATAAATTAGCTACCTTATTTTTATTATGTAAAATTATACATCATATTTATTTTTATTGCCTTTCTTGGTTCATTTAAGTTGGTAAATTATGTGATGTAGCTTCCTGTGTTGTACAACTAATTTTTACGTGAATAAGTAAAATAAAAACAATAGAAAAGAATAGCGGGGCAATATCTTTATTGCACATGTGTCAAACTCAAGGCCTATGGGCCAAATCCGGCCCGCCATAGCTGTTTATGTGGCCCTATACATTCTAGAATAAACACTAAATGTGCTTAAATATTAAGCTATCAGTCAAATCAATGCAGTTTTTATCTCTTTACTGCCAAATTATATCAATCAGTCCCTCTAGTTTCTTGAGAGTTATTGTGGAAATTCATGCAAAATCAGTAAAATCCCTGCACTTTTTTGCATTAATACATAATTGGGAGTTTATTGCAGATTTTTCTCAAAGATTTCTAGAAACTTTCTTACTTGTACTAAACAGCTAACTCAGCCTTAATTGAGTTTAGATTATAGTCCATGATCTATACAGTGAGTAATAAAAAGTTGTATTTACCATCATAAATAAGCTCAAATATCGCAAATATTTCCAAATTAGTACCACAAACACTTTGAGTTTTATTGCAAAAAATCACAAAAAGAATCACAAAATCCTGAAGGGACTGAAAAGATGTTCAATAATAAACATCTTCCCAGAATGTTTTATCAAAACAACCTAAAAAAAAAAAAAGGGTAAAAAAACCGGAAAAAGATGTTCTGGGGACAACTGTGGAACCTCTGGAGATGACTGTACAAAGAAGGATTTTGCATAAAATCAAGAGAATTATGGAAACCCTGAGAATCCTCTTCATGAGACTGTCACAGAAAGATAGTTTACTCCGTCAGAGGCTTCTTCAAATTTGTTGTAATACACAC
>NW_015114278.1:0-11892 GCF_001443285.1 Poecilia latipinna | reverse complement strand
CAAACGGAACCGCATAAATACGATGACACCAACTAGACTAAGAGGGGAGAAAAGATTTTCTTACCTGATGTGTGGAATCCCGACTCCACCTTGAAGGATCTTGTACAGCTTGCTTTCGTATAGGAGCTGTGGATGTCTGGCTTTTTGGGATTCTAGTTTTACAGCTACCTCCTACAAATCACACACAACATAGTAGCTGTTACCGCTGCAGTTCAAGAATTGAGATGACAAACACTTCCGATATACCAATAGGCTAACATGAAATCTTCTTAGTTCTCCGGCAAACAGGCAGGGCAGTGTTGCGATCTGCCTGTCATAGTAAGAATCTAAAATGAACCATCCCATTCCCAAACAAAAACCCAGAAACAGACTGATTCACCAAGTTACCTCTCCATTTGTGATGTTGATTGCCAAATAAATGTCGCCGAAAGATCCCGATCCAATTTTTCTGACGAGCTTGTACTTTCCACCGACTATGAACTCGGCTTTGGAACCACTGCTGCTGGCCATAATATCAACCGAAGAACAATTACCAACAGAAAAGCTTTAAGATCTTTGCGTTTGTTGGTCAACCTTGGTTATCGGTAGAACATAAAGTTGCGTTATTAGTAAAACCACCGCACAACCTCTCACAAACAATTTCCCCCCCCCCCAAATACGAAAACGATTATTTTCAGTGGATCTCGACCAGCGATATTGGTTTTGTCATAAGCTAGAACCTATAATTTCTCTAGAAAAATGTCGTGCCAAACAGAAGGAGTAAATCCAAAACTAAATCCCAACAAGCTGAAGGCCTTTAACAAGAAGCTAACGTCAGCACAGCAAAGTTTAGCATAAGGCTAACGTTGTAGCGAGCAGCAACACTGAAAAGTGTCCCAAGTTTCTGTCACAAGGAGCTGAAAGCAACGCTCCCGATGATGGTAATGGTAGTTCTACAGTCTCTTAACTGCTTTTCCGGCTAACTTTAAGAACCGCAACCGTCTATACAAAGCGCAACCCACTCACTCCGCCATCTTGTCTTCTCTACCCTTCCTCAACTGGTTTCAGTTGAAGGCGATTAGCTATGCTGTCTCATGGCCCCTTCAAGTGCTGTTGGGAATTTCACAGCTATCAGGAGCAAAACACGATTTCTAAAGCATAAATTAGCTACCTTATTTTTATTATGTAAAATTATACATCATATTTATTTTTATTGCCTTTCTTGGTTCATTTAAGTTGGTAAATTATGTGATGTAGCTTCCTGTGTTGTACAACTAATTTTTACGTGAATAAGTAAAATAAAAACAATAGAAAAGAATAGCGGGGCAATATCTTTATTGCACATGTGTCAAACTCAAGGCCTATGGGCCAAATCCGGCCCGCCATAGCTGTTTATGTGGCCCTATACATTCTAGAATAAACACTAAATGTGCTTAAATATTAAGCTATCAGTCAAATCAATGCAGTTTTTATCTCTTTACTGCCAAATTATATCAATCAGTCCCTCTAGTTTCTTGAGAGTTATTGTGGAAATTCATGCAAAATCAGTAAAATCCCTGCACTTTTTTGCATTAATACATAATTGGGAGTTTATTGCAGATTTTTCTCAAAGATTTCTAGAAACTTTCTTACTTGTACTAAACAGCTAACTCAGCCTTAATTGAGTTTAGATTATAGTCCATGATCTATACAGTGAGTAATAAAAAGTTGTATTTACCATCATAAATAAGCTCAAATATCGCAAATATTTCCAAATTAGTACCACAAACACTTTGAGTTTTATTGCAAAAAATCACAAAAAGAATCACAAAATCCTGAAGGGACTGAAAAGATGTTCAATAATAAACATCTTCCCAGAATGTTTTATCAAAACAACCTAAAAAAAAAAAAAAAGGCTAAACAACCTGATAAAGATGTTCTGGGGACAACTGTGGAACCTCTGGAGATGACTGTACAAAGAAGGATTTTGCATAAAATCAAGAGAATTATGGAAACCCTGAGAATCCTCTTCATGAGACTGTCACAGAAAGATAGTTTACTCCGTCAGAGGCTTCTTCAAATTTGTTGTAATACACACTACTGCAGGAGGGCCTGCCTGTCCGCAGCCATCGTATGGAGGTATTTTTGATGCAAAAGTATTTGTGCCTTGCTACTGTAAAGTTAAAGTCGGACAGAAAAATCCTATAGTTATTGTGGATCTTTCCCAGTCTATCACAAATACACCTCTTTGAGCACAAATACACAAACTGTTTTCTTTGAGTTGCACTTTAAAAAAGCTTACATATTCAGTGTTGCTCCAAATGATCCAAAGCAAATGATGCAAAACAAATTATCATACCCATATCTCATAAAATAACCTGCAAATATTTCTTGATCATTCACAGACACAAAACTACTGCTACACGTTCACAGATTCTTCATTAAGGATGCACAAATTCCACTCTACAAGTCACAAAATATAAAATGTATGCTCTAATACTTTTGCTCCACTCAGTCCAGTACATTTGGAGCAAAACTAATTCAAACACCTGTATTAACATCTTCATACAGGCAAATTCTTTTAAATAATATTTTTTCCTTAACACAGATGGGTCAGTGAATGCAACTACAGAAAACTGATGATAAAGTTACAAATCCTGCTCTACAAGTCGCACTGTCTTTTTTAGCACTTTAGTTTTGAACCATTTCCCAGCCAGTATACCTAGGTGGGCCCCATATGGGATAAATCAGGGCAACAATTTAGGTCCTACAAGGTTTTGACCCCGGCTTCCATGGTGGCCCTATGGGAAAACATGCTTGTGTTATTGAGGAGGTCTTGAAAGCATTTTGCCAACCGACCCATAATACCTAGAGTTGAGGTCAGTAGCACACCACCCCCACTACACACAGTTTTGGTGGTGAACTACTGCCTCATCCACTGACCCCACTGATGTTGTACGGTGGAAAAGAGTCGCCTCAAAGCCACATGAAAGTTGCTCCTCCATGGCCTCTCAGAACTCCTCTCACACCTAGGTTTTTGTCCCAGAAACCGCCCGAACTGCATGCCACTTGGACTGTACCCATCAGCTATTTCCAGGGTTCCACAGGCCAAAAAGACCCAACAGGACTCTTTCTTCAGCCTGACAGTGACCGGTGTCCTCAAGAGGGTTCGAAGGTTGCCACTGTAACAAGCACTGATAACCTTGCAATAACAGCTCCATTAAGACAACGGAGGCACAGAACATGGCCCACTTCAACTCAATGACTGTCTTCAGGAATTCACCATCCGAAAGACCGACCTATAGATCCTCTTTGTTGTGGGTAGGGTCTTTGTGGCTCCCTCCAAGGTTGCAAGGTTCCTGCTCTGCCAGTGCTGGCTATCAGAATTTTGGCTCCTTCATCATTGGTCACCAGACTCTTGGCGCCTTTTGTTGGTTTTATGAAGGTTCATGCTCCTTCATAAAACACAGAGTACTGAGAGCTGGTCATCCAGCTCTCTGTACTCAGCCTCTTGTCCATCTGTGATATACCTGACAACTGCAGAGTAATCTGAGTATATCTGGAGATGACAGGAGTCAGGATTTGTCCTGGAAGTCTTAAGTGTACAGAGTAAAAAAGGAATGCTTAGATGTACATTCCCCTGTGGTGCACCTGCGTTGCTGACCACAGGGTTTGTGAGACAGTCTCACAAACCATGGTCTATAAGTGAGCTAGATCCAGGTTATTGTTGAGGCCTCCACCTGTGTCTTCTGAAGCTTCTGACAAAGCAAATCAGACTGTACTGTGTTAAGTGCACTGGAGAAATCAAAAAACACAATCCTCACAGAGCTGCCTGCTTTGTCCAGATGATAATAGGATTGTTAAAGCAGTTGTAAGATGAAGTCGTCAGCTCCAACTCCACAGCGATAAGCAAACTGCAGAGGATCCTGATATGTGCTTGTCTGCTTACTCAGATGGGCCTAAGCAGATATCCCAATTGTTTCTGTGTTTCTACTATATTTCTTAATATTTATTGAAATATACTTAATTTATTATTATTTATTTGTTTGCACTGCCTTCGAGAGTTGCTACTTTTAAAATTTCATTATGCTTTCTTGCACAATGAATGCTCACTAAATTTGATAAATAAAAACAAAGTAAGACAGAACAGGGAAAACTTGAACCAGAACACATGCAATACATACCAATGTCACACTTACCTGTAGTTAATATTTTGTAATACTGCACATATCACTCAGAAGCATTTGGGACCTGTAACACACAAGACAATTTAAACATGAACAAAACTGCAGATCATTAAAATTGAAACAAGAGAACATCATATAATATAATTAGTTTTATGAGCTTTTCTTGACACTATCCTGGGGCAGTTTTACAAGAAGTGGTACTGCCATTCTTAACGTCCACTCTGATCACCACCAAACACACAACCCTATGTATACACAATCATGTCAGTATACTGTACATGGTACATACCATATGACTCCTGCATAAAATTTATACAGTGTCATACATACCATTTAGAAGCATCTGGGATCTGAAAAACACTGAATACAAGACAATTCTGACAAAACAGAAGTTGTGAAAAGGGAATTTTTGTTGGTTATGACAAAAATAGTCCTGCTTGTCTTTTATCCAGACACAGGAAGAGTGCTTAAGAACAGGCTGATAAAGTTTACCACAAAAAGTACTAATGAACGTGACACTCAGACTGATGAAGATATGAATGAGAACATTTCATTCAAGAAGAGAGTTAAAAGTGAACAACCAAAACCAGATTTGACAACAATTATTTCAGAGGGGATTAAAACTGAGACTTCTAACACTGATGGCAACTTAGGTCAAAGTTAAGGTAACCTTGGTGCACTTTATGTTATGATGTGGTGTGGTGGTGGACCCAAACGAAGCAGGCAGTAGCCGTAGAAATAAGTGGATGTTTAATGAAGAAAATCAACCAACAAAAAAATGCAAAATCTAGAGGTACAAGAAAATCCAAAAACAAAGCAAACTGGAAACACAAGGGAACAACAGGTAATCCAGGAAGGGAAACATGGGTAGTAACAATCAGGGTGACAAGACAGAGTAGCGAGTTGTGACTCGGATAAAGGAGCTTAAATACTGGGAGGTAGTAAATGGAACAATGGACCTAACGAGATGACATAACTGGTTGGAGGTGTGAGTAGTTGGCACAGGAGCTAGCTGAGGGGCGGGGAAAAGATGGCACAGGGAAGCTAAGGATATATACTGAGGAGAGACAGGGAGGAAACACCAGGAAGCTGAAAATACTTCTAAAAGGAAAGAAACACTAATACCAAAGAAAACCTGATGAACTAAAAGACATAAAGACATGAGGGAAAAACATAAACTTAAACAGAAAGAAGGCTGATCTATCAATAATAAGAACTAGGGGACATAGAGCTAGAGAAACTAGAAGATCTGAACCTAAAGGGACCAAATAAGAACTAGAAACACTACAGAACTAGAAGGATTTAATAACTTAACTGGAACCACTTTTTTTTCTCTCTTGCTCTCAATGAAGGCGGACACGTTTTTCCTCTGCTCCCTCCCTGCCCATTTCTGCCCTTGTTCTGTTTTTGTCCTGTTTTTTTCTATATTTTTGGAGCCTTTCTTTGCACATCATCCAAATCTACAAATTATGGATCTGGTCAACCGGTCTCTGTAAGAGCGAAAATACTATTTAAGGAGTTGTTTTTGTGAAAGGATTTTGGCACCTCTCTAGGACAAACTGACCTGACTCCTTTCCTTCCATTTGCGTGCAAAGCGCAAATGGAACCAAAAAATGACTTGGAAAGCATGGCTGTTGGACAGATAAGAACAATTTGAGATAAATTGTCCTATTCAGCAATTCTGAAATGGAGCAGATGTTGAGTTCATGAGGTCTCAAATATTTTAAAGGTCGTCCAACACACACTTAGTATGAGGCACGCCAGAATCTTTACGCAAATCAAGAGTAGAGACGCCATTGGTTGAAACTTTCCAAACTCACATCAGTGAAGATGAGAGTGTATAAAAAGTGTGATGTTAAGAATACGGGGATATTTTTTTGTTGAGACTTTGGAAGATTTTTGAGTATTGAACTGATGAAACTGTAATGAGGAATCTGTGGTAGTGTAATAAATCTCCAGCTCATCTATGGCCTAGCAGCAAGAACTACGTCTCCGTGCGTTATTTCATTTCATTTAAGAGTTTAGCCACCTTTCAATTCTCCAATGTATCTCAATGCAATTGATCAAATTTTTTGACGAGAAGTCTGGGCACAGGAGTGTCCTCTTGTCCTGCAGGGACACACCCAGCAGGAATCACCCTGGATTTATTCATGATAACAGGATTTCTGCTGTTTGGAGCTTGTGGATTCCTGGGTTATCAACAAATTTGTGACGGACTTGGCCGAACTGGCGAACACTCGGACTGTTGGTGTGGACAGAGACGAGGACTCTAAAACTCACTAACGGGAAGGAATCGATCTAGAAGAAGTTGCTAGTTTCGGTTCAGTGGAACGACCAAACTAATTTGGATGATTGGGAATTGAGATGTATCAGAGAGACTTTAGGGAAGATTGAAATTTATAATCTACCCAACCTAAGACATTCTGTATCTGAATTGGCTTTCCCCATGTGACCTTGGGTTAGGGTAGGATATCTTTCTTTTTAGGTGGAGTACTCCCTATTTAACCCAGATAATGATTATTTTAGTTTATTAGTGGAACAGAAATTGTGGAGTACGCACTATTTAGATCAATATTATACAGCCCAGAAATGGAATCAGAATCAGAATTAGAATAACTACGAACTTAGAATCCATAAATACTTAACAGGAACAGTCACTACTTAGTTTATATGACTTTTAACCCAGAAAAGGAATTAGATCAGTCATTCTTTAGCTTATTTTATCAGAAACTGTAGAGTACTCACTATTTAGAAATGGAATTAGATACTTAACAACCCTGAACAGGAGCACTTAGTTTACATACTTTAGAACATTAGATTAGTTTTCTTTCCTCTTTTTTCTTTCCTTTGGTTTGTTATTTTGTTTGTATTTCCTTTTAATTCATGTAAAGCACTTTGAATTGCCTTGTTGCTGAAAATGTGCTATATAAATAAAATTACCTTACCTTAAAGAAAGGTATATATAAACTCAGACATGTAAGAATAACTGAACCAAGGGTGATGAAATAATTAAGAAATAAACATTACTAGAAACACTACATGGAGGTCGAAATAAGAAATAATTAGAAGGATTAAATAAAACTAAAACAAACTATAATCATAAAGAAAGCTTGACAGACTCAGACATACAAGAAAAACAGAACCTAAGGTAACTAAAGAATAAACCTAACTAGAAACACTATGGACTGAAAATAAGGAAAACAACAAGGCAATTCTAATCACACTAAATAACCTCAAATAATAAAACTGAAATGACCATGAAGAACTAACCTAAAGAGTACAAAAACATAATGATAAATAAGATCAAATCCAAACCCAAAAACCCAGAGTCCTGACACTTTTTATCCTGAGAGAAATTAGACCTCCTAGGTATTACACAGATCAGGACTATGACATGAAATATAAGGATGATCAAGTGCACATGAATGTCGACTATTGTTAAAGGATCACAGTGATGTGCCTAACACACTGTAAGAGGCTATGAGCTCGCCACAATCAAAACTATCGGCTAAAGCTATGAAGGATGAATGGACTCTTGATAGAGAATAATACACACTAACAGCATTAACCAAGGGGAAGCAAAGCAGTGAGGGGCAGTTGCTACATGATTTTCTTATTGCTGCGACAGACTGGCGACCTGTCCAGGGTGACCCCGCCTCTCGCCCAAAACGTTTGCTGGAGATAGGCACCAGCACCTGTCCCGACCCCTAAGGGACAAGGGTTTTCAGAAAATGGATGGGTGGACGGATAGACAGACGGACGGTTGGATGTTCTTATTGATAATGGCTTTGTGCAGAACCCTGATGACTATTGTGCTTAGAGTAAAGAAAATGAAATTGAGAGGGTTGTTATTTGAGTTGATAACCTTATTGTGCCAGCTAGTAAAGGTCAAATACTCAAAGTGTGAAGGCAGCTAAGATTCCAATTAAAGATCTTGGAAAACTTAAACATTTCCTAGGAATTGATTTTACATAGAATAACTGTGAAGTAAAAATGGACCAGAAAAGATACATCATGAAAATTGTGGATAGCTTTAACATGACTAACTGCAAACCAAGATCAACCCCATGTAAAAATAAAATGAAGCTTGACAGTGAAGGTCAACCTGCTGATCCTAAAAGGTATCATGAAATAATGGAGAGTTTGATCTATGTAATGATGAGCACAAGGTCAGACTTGAGTTTTATTGTCAGTAATTTTCTACTGTAGTAGTACAGAAATGTATCCATTTCTACACGAATATTTTCCAAGTGACATCAGTTCCAATTGGACAAAGTGGGCGTGGTATTAAAGAAGCTGCCGCATTCAATCTGACACATGGCCGACCGCCAAAGAAAACAAGAAGAAGAAGAATCTGACACGTCCTCCTCGTGCACCCACTGTGTGGCTCGTGTCCTGTGTGTTCTGGCTGTAAATCAGCAACAGATCGCTTTTCGACCTTTTGGCTAAGAGAGTGATCGTCTCCACTGGGTGGTGATAGTGTTGGTCTCTGTGACTTGTCTATCACCACTGATCTAGAGGTCCAGAAAACTGCCCCTGGATGACATGCTAACCGCTTGAAATAGTGGAAGACATCTCCTTTTATTGTTGTGAGTGTTTTGCTTTGTGGTTTTAGTTATTTATTGGGTTTCACTAAAGGTTTTAGCCTTTAGCTGGTGGTACCTACACCATGGCGGCTACCCATACCGGCATGTAGAGGCCCCACAGTGTTCACTTCCTAAGTTAGTTGAGATTTCGCGATTGGATTTTTCAAGAAAATTTGTCCAGAAAACTTTGAACTTCAACAAGCAAGAGGACCTAAATTGCATTTTGATCTTACCTTTCAATAAAAGTCTTGATGTAAGTTTTTTGTTCCAGAGCATTACTAAAAGAATTTTGGACCCATTTGGAAAATGCAAAGACCCATTCTCAGCATTTGACATTGAGAAACTGACTGACAACTCCCTGAAAATAGTGATTGTCAGGATGTTCAATGAGACTGTCAGTGCTGAACATATCTGTATGTGGCTGGGTAGATACTGCACTGTGAAAAGCCATGCTTTGAAGGTACAGGATGCGGACAGCAGCTAGAACTGTGCTTGGCGTGTCTCCATTAAACAACGAGAGGACCCCCAAAGCTTCCAGGGCCTGAAGCATCTCCCATCCATGGTAATCCTGGGGGACAACAGAGGCTACATACACTACCAGGGCCAGCCGAAATTGTGCCGGAAATGCATGGAACATGGTCATCTGTCTGAAGCATAAGCTTTTTTGTGGGAAGTGTCGGGAGGGGGGACACACTTTTGAACAATGTGGAAATGATCATAAAGGTAATCTGTGTGGGAGCAAACACCATTTGTTCAAAGATTGCCCAAAATCATTTTTAAACAAATTAAAGAAAAGAAAAGAAAAGAAGAGAAAAGAAAAGAAAAGAAAAGAAAGGAAAAGAAAAGAAAAGAAAAGAAAGGAAAAGACAAGAAAGGAAACGGAACAAAAGAAGGAGGCAGGCCAACATGAACCAATAAATGAGCTAATTGATGCTGCTTGGCAGGAAAATTCAAACTTCCCTCCTCTGATTGGAGGAGAGGAAGCGGGAAGAGCAGAGGGGAAGGAAGCAGTCCCCCACACCGAAACATCTAGTTAGGTAGGGGACCTACAAACCGATGGCGGAGCTAGTTCAGATTATGAAGAAATGATAATGCCGCCCTCCCCGATGCCAAGCTGGCAAAGAGGCTGGCATTGGAACTGTCCTCCAACTCAACCATCGTAATGGAGAAGAGGAGAAGACTGAAGAAACTCTCGAATGGTTCATCTGGGGACGAACCCAAGATTTTCCCCTCCAGCTCACCCAGTGAGGTTGAATATAGGTCACCAATCAACCCCAAAGAACTCAATGAAGGATTTGGCTGTAGAAAAACGGCCGAAACCAAGAACCCGAAGGGGGAATAGAGTTCAGTCCCAACATCCACCACCATGGACGGTTGAGGAAGAACTCAGTTCACAAGACAGCATCTGACCTGGCCAATTTTAATCTTTTAAAAATGGCACATGTGGTTTTATTTGTAGTCATGGTCTGGGCAAATGTAAGTTTTTTATTTAACTATCACTTTTTTAGTCCTGTTGTGAGACAGACTTCTCAAAAAATGCTGTTGTTGCATTTTGTTCAAACTGCAGAATATAACTTTAATAAAAAAAATTATTTTTTCATATTTATTAAAGCTGTCACAATGTCACAACAGTTTGCTATGAAACAGATAATCTGTGAAAAGACCAATCTCTCCACCTCCTCCCTGAGCTGCTACTGCTGTCTAAAGTACCCAATCAAACCAATCAGAACCAGGAGGAGGGTCTTAGAGTTGTCAATCATCCTCATTCACACTCACTGCAAAGTGTGCTAATTTAAGATTTTATAAAGATTGTTTGAATTTCTGCGAGTAATAAATAAATTGCTTTTAAATAAATTGACAGGGGTAAGGAATTATGCTGGTATTGGGGGTTAGAGCTGCTGCTGACCAACTCATCTGTTGTTAAGTGTGGTAAGAGGTACAGGGACAAGTTAAATATGTCAAAAAGTGGTTAATGAGAGGTGGTGAGGTTGAACGCTGAGACCCAGGTTGTGAAGAAAATGATGAATTTAATGATGCAACTCAAGCAGTCCAATACAGGCGGCACGGCAGAGAGCTTAGTGCACAGCTAATTACCGGTAGCAACTGATGTACTGAGGACTGCAAAACGAGAGCTAACCCTAACCAGGACTATGCAGTTCTACTGGAGCGCACACAACAACTGACATTAGACGACAAGGATCCGACAAGAGACACATACAATAGGTGGGATTAAATTCACAGGGAGGGTAATCAGGAAAACTAGACACAGCTGCGATCAATCAACAGAGAGGACAGGACATCACAGAGACTCACGGGGAAACAAGGCCAGAAAAAAAAACAAGAAACAAATACACAAAAACACAGATCGTCACAAAATATATGTTTAATTATATCCTTCACTCATTAAATAACAGTGAAATGGAGGCAAACAATAGTCTGTAGCTATTCGTCTAACTTTTAATAGGACATCACCAGCTTGAATTGACCAAAACTATTAACTATCATCAAGGCTCTCTCTACTTTTAATTCAATATTATGCAAATAAAAATGGCGAATTTGAACAGCATCTGTTATCTTCTCTGGTTCATGGCTTTTCTTCTTTTTATGGCTCTTTAAAAAAAAACAACAACTGAAAGTGTGCATTACCGCCACCATCTGGTCTGGAGTGTAAACTGGAGCTAGTGCCGTTTACTAATCGATAGATCTTACGTCATACATCTGAAAATGGATTGGGTAAAGAGCTTCCGTGTTTTAGTTAAAAAACTGAAAACAACAGATCATATTTGGAGAGATGTAAAACTGAAGATACCAACTCCATTTAGTGTTAAGACAAGTATTGTTTTTGTTGTAGCACCTCTGTCACTAAAGTGTCAATGTTTGATATTTTGATGTATGAACACATTAGTTACTTTGTTAAACAACATTACATCAAGTTCCACTATAAGGATTGTTATTTTTTCATTCTTTGCCACTTTAACAAAGATTATTAAGGGACCTAAAAAGGCATACTTTTTAGCCTAAAGTATACATTGTATACAAGTATACATTGAGATGTAATAAACTTGAGCAGGTGTACATTTACACTTGAGCAAATACATATTTTGTTCATTTAAACTATACTTTAACTTAATGTATTTCTTAAAAGTGTATTTTGGTACAAT
>NW_015114277.1:102111-147682 GCF_001443285.1 Poecilia latipinna | reverse complement strand
TTCTACACAATGGGTCTGGACTCTGTTCAGCTGGCTGATTTCAGCCATTCGAGCCACTGAGCCTCAAACTAAATCCAGGTTTGAAAGTGCCAAGTTTCTTCACTTATTGTGGCATACACAAACATTCCCAGTGGAAAAAATGAGTGTTTATTTTGGAGACCTGATGACAACAACCTTAGTTTTGAAGGCCAGGGTGTAAATTTAGACGCAGTGAGAGTAGATCAAAATTCACAGGATGTGCCAACAGCGGCCCGAAGTCCCAACTTTCCCCTTCCCACCTGCACAAGTGTTGAAAGAGCAGCCTTTAATTCAGCCACTCGCCTGCAGACCGCAGCCTGGGCAGCAGAAGCAGGAGGAAACCCTAGAATAAGTGCATCTTAATTACCACAAGATGCTTAACAGAGCCTCAACGTCAACCAGGTTTTACGTCACCAAGAAAATCTTTACGGAGGACAATAACGACAGAAACAACAGGATGTTCTGGACTAGTTTCTACCGAAAATGTCTCAGTGCACTTAAAATCATTCACATAATGTCCTTCATGTTCGTGAATCTTTTTATTAGCCTTTTGAACTGAAATTGATTTTCTTCCCCACTCAAGCAGTTTACATCAGCTGATTGTCCAAGAATTGAAAATTATATTTTCTGTAGTCTTCATTACCCAATCGATGCAAACAATCACAATACTTTGACCTTTTTGAATTCCACACCTAAAAATAAACCAAAGTGTGTAAAAACTAAAAATACTACTATAGCTAAGAAACACTAAACTAAAACTAATAAGTAATAAAAACTAGGAAATTAGTTTAATTTGCTTCTACGTTCTAAATTGAACTTGGAAGCAAATTTTCAGCAAATATATAAGCTTGATTTAAGTCTACAATTCTTTAATACTGATTAGAAAGTTCTTGTTTCACTGGCTGATTATTTAGCTGATAACATGTCAAATTTATTTATTATAGCATTTTTTAAAAATAGGTTTCAAACGGCACCAAAGTACAAACAAAAAGTAATAATAAAATAACAGTAATGAGTAAATAAAATAAAACATCACAACAGAAAAGTTACGTTATGAGGCTTCAATCGAGACATTTTTCCGCCAGTGGAACTAGAACTGGGTTGCTAGGTAACCGGGCTGGGCTTGGCTGGGGTTGCTAGGCAACGGCGCACTGCTGCTGATTATGACATAAGTAGAATATTCTACCAGTGGAACTAAAACCTTTTCATCAATATTACAGAATTATTAGTTTAAAATAAGCAGCTACATTCAGTTTATCTTAAGTGCTTGAAGGTGAAACTGGACCAAGAATACTTGGTCAGATTTGGTGTTTTTTGCAGTGCTTGAGTCTGTTTACGCCGACCTTGTTCTGCGTCTTGTGTTTGGTTGGGATGTCACCTGTTGGTTGCCATTCCATCCCAGTACATGCTGCCTCTGTTCCCAGTAAACTCAGATTACTGCTAATTAAGAGCGGCCCTCAGAAGCAGGGGGAGTTGTCGGTAACGGTGGTAAACAAACAGCAACAGGACATAGTGAGAACACGAGAACACTCACGCTCCACGGCCAGTTGGGCCTGCGTCCGGTCGTGGAGGGTTTCACAGCTGTAGGCGCCCCGGTCCGCCGCGGCCACCTGGTGAATGGTCAGGCTGTGGGACCGGCCCCTGTGTTTCAGGGTGTATTTGGCGCCGGGGTGGATCAGGATCCCCTGCCTCATCCACTGGACCTCCGCCGCCTCTTGACTGACCTCCACCTCCAGAGTCGCCTCGCTGTACTCCTCAGCTACAACTGCAGCCATTTTCTTTGTGAACAGCGCCTGTTGCTCTTTAAACCACAAACACAGATTACAGGACAGCAGCCTCTAACATTTAAGTGTTTAAAGCTACGGTATGTAACTTTTATTTTCATATTTGTAAGAACTGTCACCATGTAGTGGCAGTTTGTTTTGAGACAGATCATTTGTGAAATAAAGTGATCTGCTGAAGAAAAACAACCAATCAGAGCCAATTAACAGAACAACTAACAGTGGAACTGGAAGTCATTTTAAATATCCAAAACAACCAAAAACAATAAATAAAATGGAAATGAAAATCTGAACACAACATAGCGCTGTCAATCAATTTCATGTGCTCAACGTGCTAATGGCAGAGAAACAACTTACCGTACAGGAAAACCGTTAGTTCACAGTGATTGGTTGCTATGCTAACTAGCCTTAGCATTCTTCTTTTTTTTCTCCCTCTCAGTGACAGACCAGTTGCCATAGCCACTGACTGACAACAGCTCCACTAATGTATCAGGATTCAACACCAAAAAACACAAAGCCAGCACATTCAGTTTTATGTTTTCAGGCTTGATGTTTATTTTACAATTATTAATCAGTGATTGCTGCAGTAGATTAGCTACCACTGCTAATGCTAAGCTAACACAGCGGTGGTTGATAAGCTAATTTAAACACCTGCTCTACTGATGATCTGTCAGAGTTGGTGTGTAGGTCGCCTTTTATTTACCTTTCAAATGAACCGAAACACATTGAATTCCACACCACATCTGCATGTCAAGGTGGTCAAAGTCAAGCTAGCATAACTGCCCCCTTTCCTCTTCCATGCACCATAGTATAAGTTAAAACTTTTTTTGTTGCTAAGGGCCAGAGGAGCTAAATGTTTAAGTAGAAAAGCAGACAGTCTGTTATGAGTCATGAAGAGCCCACCTTGGACCGTTAGCTCCGCCTCTGACTCCAGCCCCTCGGCGTCAGCCGTCACCCTGCCGCTGTCTGACACCAAGCAGCTGCTGATGCACAGCATGTGGCACAGGCCGTTACAGGAGACGGCGGCACGCTCGTTCAGAGCGACGTCCTTTCCATTCAGACGCCAAACCAGGGCGGTGTCGGCCGGCGAGACCACGCACTTAAACACGGCATCTTCCCCTTCACGGATGGTGATGTTACGCAGCTCAGCGATGAATTCCACGACACGGGGGGCTGGAAATCATCGTTAATAATCTCTCACATTTTCAGTACAAAATAACATTAAAAGGAATGTATTACACAGACTTCACATTTTTACATTTTTGTGTTTCCATTTGGGTTTCTACTGCTCCCGAAAACAACACAAGCTTTAAAAATACCCACTCAGCTGTTTTTCGGCCTGTTGTTGATTTTTGGTGTCTGGAAAACGAGCCGTTAACAAAACCTTCGAAATGCAACATTACAAATCACCAGGAACTGACCCCTCACCTAATGACCCCAGTTAAGCCTGGCTCGTCGCCTAGCAACCTCAGCAGAGTTCTGCCCCGTTACCTAGCAACCCAAGCTGAGCTCCAAAACGTTTTGCCAGCTGGTTTTACCACTGCACAATGGCTGCTGCACAGCAAAAACACAAAATCTTACCAAGTATTTGGTCTAGTTTCTAGTGCAAATATCTTAGTTCACTTAGTTCACAAGACAAGACTAACTTACAATTAACTTTTCAGGAAGATATTATTGGCTTGTTTTAACCCAATAATTCCTTGATATTGATGGGAAAAGGACTGGCAGATTATTTCACTAGTAATTAGAACTTGTTCCATCAATGTTATGCAAACCAAAATGTTTGGTAAGAGTTTGTGTTTTTGCAGTGAAGTGTTTTGTTGTTGACTTACCGTACAGAAGCCATTTCCTGCATTCTCGGTTGCACAGAAGGCTCTAGTAATGCTTTTCAAAGACATATGGTTGTATAATTGTGCATCTTGCAGCCATTGTTATGTGAGAGTGTAGGTGTTGGACATGCATGGACAGCAGCAGTTTATTTGGATTTAAAGTGACAGGACGCCCTAAAACAACTAAAACCTCATTTTCTATTATGTAATTCTGAGCAAAACAAAAAAATGTAATGAACATGTTTTGTATGGCCTGTAGATCTATTCTGACCTTTAATCACTTGAGTTTGAGGAATGAAGGTGACTTACTTTCGATGCTGACAGTGGCAGCTGTTTGGTCGTCTGTGGATTCACAGACGTATTCTCCAGCGTCTTTGTCCGTCAGCTGCTGGATGGTCAGGCTTCGCTCCCGGCCTTGGGCTCGTATTGTGCAGCGGCGACTTGGCGTCATCTCCTTACCGTCTTTTAGCCACTGCACGTCTCCTTTGGGCTTGTTCACCTCACACTGCAGGGTAAGAGTTTTACCTTTCAGAGAGATCACATTCTCCAGACGTTTGACAAACTTCACCTTCATTTCTGAAAAAACAAATCAAACAAAGGAATCACAATTATAAAGATTTAACAAGCAGGTCAGGGTAAAGGTCACAGCAGAGGGCGTTCTTACCTTCGACTAAAAGACTGAAATACATTTCATCCGTGCTTACGTCACAGACATATTCTCCAGAATCTGACAGCTGCAGAGGATTAATGGTGAGCTTATGAGTTTTACCCTCACTGGAGATATGAATGTTGTCCTTATTCAACAGCTGGCCGTCTTTCAGCCAGCGGACATTAGCTCTGTCGCTGCTCACTACGGCACACAATGTGGCGCTCTCATTCTCATAAGCTGCCATGTTATTCTTTCCTTTTTTATTAAGAAACTTGGCTGGGGGATCTGAGGGAGACACAAAACAAGTTTCTCAAAGAATTCAAGCAAAAAGATATGAAGCTGCAACCCCTAACATGCAACTGAAAACATAAAAGATATTTTATTTTACATATTTGTTGAAACAGATGACAGCGCTAAGCCCCTCCTCCCGGCTCTGATTGGTTGTTTGCATTTCTTAAGGCAGTAGTAGCAGCTCAGGAGGAAATTGATTTTTTCACAGATTTTCTCTTATAAACTGTAAAAAACATTTATTTGTAAAAGTAGCTGCAGCTTTAAGGACCTAGAAGGAACGTTCTGATTTACCTTGAACCTCCACCACTGTGACCAGCTTGTCATCGATGGCTTCACAGACATATTCTCCAGAGTCTGAGGGCTGGAGCCCGGAGAGGACGAACTTCCTCACGACGCCGTAGCTGTCGATCCGAATCCGGTCGCTCGGTTGGAGAGCCTCTCCGTTGCGCGTCCACTCCACGTCGGCGTTCGGTCTGGAAACTTCACACTCCAGGATGAGGTCGTCTCCTGTTACCATCACATGATGCTCCGGGTTCCCAGAGTTCCCAATAATCTGCACAGGAGGTTCTGAACATAAACAATCGCATTGATTAGCCTGGAGACGAACAAGGAGGCCTTTTAGTTTTAACCAGGGAAAATTTCTGACAGAAAACTCAGAAAATGTTAAAACACAAAATATTAAAGTTCAGGCTTTTGGCTTCCTCTTGATCAACACATCTGGTGTCCATTAATTTATTAAAATTGCTTATATACTTTTTGATAAAAGTGACCTAAATCTTTTGTTTTATTGCCCAGAATTGACCATAAAAGCTGCATTTGCAGTTAAAAGTTAAAATCCTAACTGACCGTTTTTCCTGTCTGAGCCTAAAGATGAATATTTTTTGAAGGATAATTTTTGTACAGAGATTTTGATTCAATATATTTATGTTTTCAGTTGTGTTTTTATTTTTATTCCCATTTTATTTATTGTTTTTGTTTATTTTGGATATTTAAAATGTCTTCCAGTTCCACTGTTATTTGTTCAGTAGAAATTAAAGTTTATTAATTTTTGATCATTGTCATGAAAAGGGTTAAAAATGGACTGAAAACAACAATATTATCATTTAGCACAATAATTTCTGGGACGATTTATCGTCCAGCAAAGTTTGTAATCATTCGCCAAACCTTCAAAATCCTTTTTATGTTTTGGATCTACAAAAAAACCAACTACTTATTTTAATGCAGGGTTGTCCAAAATGGGGCACGGGGGCCATTTGTGGCCCTTGAGATAATTTTGTTCGGCCATTGATTGACCAAAATGTATCTAAATTGCTTTTATTTTAATAAGACAAAAGCCTGAAGCCCCTTTTATGTTTTGGATTTTTACTGATATACAGATTTCATAAAAACCATTTATTGTTGAAGAGATAAAACAAACATTTTTAACTTAACAAATTCAAAATTTGGAAATTTTGACCCCCGGCACAGAAAGTTTGGCCACCCCTGGTTTAAAGTATTGAGTTATTTTGATCTGATGACATGTTTACCTCTCACAGTGATGGTGAAGGCCATCTTGTCGTCTCCTGCGTAGCAGCTGTACTCTCCTGAGTCTTCCAGGCCGGCGTTCAGGACGACCAGCGACCGGAAAACGTCCTGCTCTTCGCAGCAGTATCTCTGGCTGTCGTCGATCAGCTGACCGTCTTTGTACCAGCGGACGGACGCCTTGGCGTTCGACAGCTCACACACCAGAATGATGTCATCTGAAACTAGGAACTGCTTTTCTGTCTTTGCATCAGTTTTTCCCAGGATTCTTACAGGCAAATCTGTGAACAAGACAAAGTATTTATCTGTCATTACCTTGACTATCAATGAGAAGTCTTAGAGTGAATTCACACCAGTCCTGATTAATCCGCTTTAACTAAACTCCAGTCTGTTTGTCTAGAAAGTCCGGTTTGTTTGGGGAGGACTGAATGCTAATCAAACTCTGGTCCTTCTACAAACCTTGGTCTCGGTTCGGTTTAAGTGAACTCTGGTTTGGTTTGAATGCAAATGTGAACGCCAAGTGGATCAGAGACCGCTCCAAAAGCAGTAAGTGGACTACAGCACAGGGCATTCTGGGTAAATACAACCAAAACAAACATGTTAGCGCTGGCAGGAGAAATGGCTCCTGGGCTTTAACCAAAGACTAAAGAGAAATCCTACAACTACTAAAACCTGACGCCTCCATTTTTGTTTACATTTGGAGAAGGAGNAAGCNGCGCTCAGTGTTTTCTTCAGAGGCTTTTGGTGCAGCGCCCCCACAGGCGAGGAGAGGAACAGGTTGCTCACAGGGTTTGGTTGGTTTGACTCAGACCAGCTGAAAATGCATCATGTTGCAACTTTTTCCCCAATCAAACCGAATCTACCAGACTATCAGGTGTGAAAATGACTTAAAGAATAGTTAATCTTTTCTTTTGACCAAAACTGAACATTTTCTTCTTCTATCCAGCTAATAAAAACATTACCCACCCTGCACTCTGACACTGAAGTCCATCACGTCGTCCTTCGCGTCACACACGTATTGCCCGGCGTCTTCCACCGTTACAGAATGAATCGTTAACTGACGCGTGACGCCATCTTCCAGGATCGTGACTTTCCTGGAGTCCTCCACTTCTTCTCCATTCTTCTTCCAGGTCACCTCAGCGTTTGACCTGGAAACCTCGCAGTCCAGAACCAAAGTCTCACCAACCACTTTCTCAACTCTGCTCGCCATCTTCCGTGGGCGCAAAAACCGCACAGGAGGCTCTGCACATTTAAAAGCCCAAGAAGTGTCAGTAAGATGAAAATACTGAAGCAGATGGATGATCTTTACCGTTTCTTTACCTGCTATGTTCACAAAAAACGTCACAGAATCGTCTCCGGTGTCGCACACGTATTCTGCAGAGTCTCTGACCGTCGTTTCAGGGATAATGAGCCTCCGGTAGACGCCGTCCACCTCCAGGAGGAGGTTCTCGCTTTCCTCCACCTCCAGTCCGTCTCGATACCAGCGCACCACCGCATTGGGCCGAGAGATCTCACAGCTCAGGACCATCCGCTCCGACGTCTGCTGACACAGCTCCATTTGGGACTGGCTCGGCGACAGAATCTGAACCGGAGGCTCTGGAAACGACATGGAGGCTTTTTTATCAAATGAATCGAGACAAAGTTGGAGCCGCCTTAAGAAATGAAGAAAAAATACCAAATATTTCTAATTCCAAGGCTGGAATTATGCAACTGGATTATCAATAATTCAGGTTTGGTTGTTTTTCTCCATTGGACATTTTAAGGATTGTTTTGCATTAAATCAAAATAATGAAGTTTATTTTGGTAGCACATCATAAAAACATCAGTCACCAATTTGCACCCACCCTGCACTCTGGGTAAACATTTAAGCTGGTAAACATTACATTTTGCATCCAAAATGTTGGTAATTGATCCAGTTATTAGTAATCAAATCAACTCTGAACATTTGGGATTTTAGTCTAGTCAGTGTTTCGGCTGTTTTGCAGTTTTCTGGACGTTTGTTCCAGATTTGTGGTGCATAAAATCTGTATGCTGCTCCTCCATGTTTGGGAATTAGTCTAAACATTTTATGTGGCAGAGCCGTCAAGGTGCATCAGGAAAGAAAGAAGCCATATTTTCCAACTACCTCCATAGTTGCTGGCACATCTGGTAAAGATGTTCGAAAAGCTAAAAAATAAACATGTACAATGAGGATCTTTTTTATTCTTTATGAAATTACCTTTATTACCCATCCCTCTTAGATCAGATGCTGTAAATGAGTTTAACAATTAGATTTTTTCCAGTAAGACATAAACCTACAATTACAGCATTTCCCCAGCCTGGTAAAAACCTTTGCTAGTTTTAGAAGAGGTGCGTTGATTTATTGGCGCCGATTTCCTTCATTTTGGGAGATCAGTTATTGTCGATATTTACACATGAAGCCGATCTTGTCCACGTTTTTGTTCGACAAGTCTGCGCGGCGCTGCAGGGTCAGATTAGATGATTTCAGCGACTCATACTCATTTTCCACACCGCAGACCTCAGACGTTTTGTAAATACGCAGACAGTTCAGAGCAGAAAACCACAGTGGACAAGCAGGAGCTTCTTCAGGTTTGCAAAGACAGACATCTGGGTTTTTTACGTCTAAACCTGCAGGTGTTGTATGGTTGCCATTAGCACCGTGTGCTGCCCCCTGGAGTCCATCTGAATATGAGTTATAGTGGGGATGAACTGCAGAGAATAAATGCTGCAGAAGTTGGGTCGGCCTCATTCATCAAACCTGAACCATTTTAAACATTTTAAACTGAAATTCAAACAAACAAAATTCAAACTTCCAACAGCAGAATCAGAGCATTTACCCGTAATGCTAAGATGGAAGAATATGGAATCGTCGGCCGTGTCGCAGACGTATTCGCCAGAGTCTTCGACTCTGCTGCAGAGGATCTTCAGTCGCCGGTACGGACCCTCGTACTTGAGCTTGATGTTCTCACTCTCCTGCAGCTTCTGGCCGTCCTTGAACCAGCCGACGGCTCCGTTGGGCCGGGACAGTTCGCAGCTCAGGATGATTTCCTCAGGGACGTGGCGGTCAAGGTGGACGTCCTCTTTGGGGTAAACAATCATCACCGGAGGCTCTGCGGATGAAAAGTGGAATAAAAACACATCAGATTTCCTGGGAATGCGTTTCCTGAAAGGTGATTTATTACCTCTGATGTTGACTTTAAATATTAAAATGTTGTCTCCTGTGCGGCAGGTGTATGCGCCGGTGTCAGACAGTTTGGCTGAATTAATGATCAGATTTCTCTTGGCGCCCTCGGCCTCCATTGATACATTATTGCTGGGTTGTATTTCGGTTCCGTCTTTGTACCACTGGACCACGCCGTCGGTCCTTGAGACTTCACACGACAGAATAAGCTGCTCTTGCTCCACAGCGGTTCGGAAAAGGTCCTTCTCTGGGATGTCGGTAAACGTTGCAGGCGGCGCTGTGAGGTAAAAAAGCTCAGTTACCGTCTGAAATCCAGCAGCTTTTCTTATACAGATTCAGACTCACAGCACACAGAGTGAGGATCAGTTAATGTTCCTCTACGGCAAACTGGAAACAGTTCAGAAGCAATGCGTTGGTGTAAGAAGGTGGAAACATTAAAGGTCATGGATATTTCTAAGAGCGTTAAAACTGCAGTAAGTAACTTTTACAAAGAAAATGTTTTTCACATATTTATTAATGTTATCTTGTTGTGACAGTTTATGAGACAGAAAATCTGTGAAAAGATCGATTTTCCTAAGTTACTGTCTGAAGAAATGTGCTAAAAACACCCAATCAGAGCCAGGGGGTGGGGCTTAGTGCTGTCAATCAACCTCGTGTATGACTTAACATTACAAGAAAACAGATTATCTACCATCATCAGTGGCTTCGCTAACTAGCCTGAGCATTCACGACATGCTATGCTAGCAGCAGTGTAGCAGAGAGCTACACAGAGTGTGATTGACAACACTAAGCCCCGCCTCCTGGCTCTGATTGGCTATTTCTAGTTAGCACTGGCAAAAGGAAAAGGAGCTCAATTTTTCCACAGATTATCTGTCTCATACTCAGGCCTGTAGCAGAAAACAATAAAACAATTGATAAATTAAAACGACCTCAATCATTTCCATTGGCATTGATTTATCGTTTTTCTCTTTCTACCAAAAACTGGATGATAAAAGTCTTCAGTCTGATGTTTGGGTCTCCACTAAAATTTATTTTGAAGGATAATTTTCATTACAAAGACTTCATAATTAATTTTATTGCTGTTTCTGTTGATTTGTTTATGTTGGATATCTAAAATGTCTTCCATTAGAATTAAAAGTTTATGCCATTATTCTTATATTGCTTAAAAATGGTCTCAAAACGACAATATTACAGGTTAGAAACAGGTTCAACAAATATGTAAGAATAAATAAATGTTTGATAAAAGTTACAAACTGCAGCTTTAATGGCGGTGGAATAAAATCTGTTATGGTTCATATGAGGATGGTCATGATTTGCTTTCTGACATATTAAAGGCCATGAAGGTGTGAAGAGTGAAAATAACTTGCCAAGAAAAACTGAGCATATCACCTTTCACCTTGAAATCTTTATCACCGTCATCAGCCTTACATTCATACACCCCAGCGCATGATGACAGGGACGACTCCATGACCAGAGCTCCCTTATCGGGCTTTGACTGGACCGCTAAGCTCGATTCTATCCCGTCCTCATACCAGCAGGTTTGGTCTGCAGGGTCTGAGTTCTCACCATACACTCTGATCAGGTTTCCTGCCTCAACAGATTCGCTCCTCTCTGCCTCTGAAACAGCTGAGAATCAAACCCATGCTATAGGACTTCATGTTCACTGAGCAGCAGTCAGACGGCGCAGTGCCGGCAACATGCATCAGAAAATGCAACAAAGTTGGCTGAGAGGTTAAAGGTTATTGGAGCCGGTCCGAAGTGAGTCAGGTTCTCACAAACATGTTAGTGCTCATCTTTCTGCGGTCTGCCTGTCAAACAGAGCAGATTTACTTCAAATACGCTGAAGTCTACCGTAGCAACACCAACGTTAAAGCCATGAAATGCAGTCCTAAAGTCCCAAAATGACCTTCAACAGAGGCGTTAGCGATTCAGTTCCCAAAGGGCCGCGCCATCAACAAATGTACGTATCTGTGTTTCCATTACAAATGTGCGCAAAACTTTGTCTATTTTTGAAAAAACACAATTTCAGTGTCTAGATTAAATAAGAAGTTAATCTGAAAATCTCACGTAAATAAACTTGGCCACGCTATAAGTTATTTTCAAAAACCGGCAGCGCCAGATGTAAACACTCATGAGATTTATTAAAATGGTGACCTGTCCAGGTGACCTGTCCAGGTGACCTGTCCAGGTGACCTGTCCAGGTGACCTGTCCAGGTGACCTGTCCAGGCCATTTTACAGAAGAGCGACGGATTCAACACGTCAGAATGACGCAGAACGTTTTATGAACTGCATGAGGCTGTGAGAGCTCTGCTGGAGCGTCTGCACTTTGTCCAGAAAAAACAAAAACAGGTCCTCCTCCTTCCGGTCTTCTTCCTCGTTGTTTCTGCCAGTAGTGACATCTGAATGTTAATGTGGCTCCCATCATGTGAAGACTTATTTAAATTTTTATTACTAAGTGGCACATTTCCACTAAGCAGATTTATTTTTGTAATTTCAATTTACACAATTTTATGGCTAATGGAATGCAGCTTTAGTCTTAATAAAATAAAAATTTAAAAGAACAATAAACCATCATCCTTCTACTACTTCCTGTCGTCGTCTTCGTCTCTTCCGCCAGACGTAACATCCGGTTGATGATCATGTGACTCATGTGATGCGGAAAAAAGTGCTTCCTTGTTTAATTTTGATACGCTGAAAAACAACCTAGCGCAGAAACTTTTGATCAAAAAAATGATTTTATTGAAATTGGAGTGTTTCTATTTAGCAAATTTATTATCGTTCTTTCAATGTGCGCAGTGTTATGGTCAAGCGTTGTCCAACGCTTTTGAACTACAGTTTTAAAGAGAGTTGGTTGAAGACATCTAAAGGACACTCCTGTACGTTCAAATTGAAAAACCGTTTGAAACAATTTGAAAAGCCAACACTGAATTTTAACTTGTGTGTGTTTGTTCTCACATGGTAGATTATATACTTACTTACTCAGCTGCCCTGAAAGAACGTGTCTATTTTTGGGAAGCAGGATCACATTGAGCAGCAAACCACCGAAGCTTTAAATGCTTCAGCATGGTCAATTATTTTTATTTTTATTAATCATTAGTGCAGGTTATCAGAGTTGTAGCTTCATTTTGCCTAATGGTCAGGGAAGAATTAAAAGTTAGTTACTCTCACAAAGCTCAAAATACTTAGATCACCTGCAACATCCACCTTGAATTGAATACGGTTATCTGTAGCCTCACAGCTGTACAACCCAGAGCGCCTGACTTCTGCTGATTGAATCACCAGCTCCCTCAGTTTTTCACTGGTTTGGATTTCATATTCTCTGGTTTCCAGAAGCCGTTCTCCGTCTTTATGCCAGTGAACTTGAGCAGCTGTCTCTGAGACTTCACACTGCAGCTTAACTGGGCAGCCTGCTTCTACAAATTTGCTTCTTGCAACCTCTGGTAGCTTTGAGAACCTCACAGGAGTAGCTGTGGATATTATGAGATCAGTTAAGCTTACATAGTTTTTGTTTTAAAGTTGTGTGGTTCATATTTTGGTTTGCCTTAAGAGTCTGCCATACTTCATCCGAAGCTGAACGGACGTTTCACACATTCCCCTCATTCATGGCGCAGACCACCTGGGGAACATCCCACCCACTTCTGCAAACTTTACATCCCTTTGACGGTTTGCACTGATATTTAGTTAAGATTTGTGCAAATATACAAGGTTTCCCACAGAAAACCTACCAAGCTTGGTGGGATGGTCAGTTCACCAGCAACCCACCAAGTTTTTATATTAAAAATGTTAAAAGTTTTGAAAATGTGGAGGTGCATGAGCAGGCATGATCATTTGTGAAGCCAATGGCCAACATATAAACCCGGCTCCATTCGTCTTTACTGTCACATTTAGTTGTGTACAAAAAACTGTTTAGAATAACCAAACAAACTTAGCCTGGTGGGGGATCAAGTAAAGCCTGGTGGCCCGCCAGGCTTATAATACACCAGGGGAAACCCTGGTACATAAAACCGCATCTGATAAATGTTCCTTAAAAGTATTTGTGTCGTCTGCTGAGACAACCGGATAGTGGAAGCAGAGAAGCTGAAGGGAAATATGGACATTGCTGATTGCTGTCTGAGTGCATTTCTGCATAAATCATGGCCGCAGACTTCTGACCAGTCATGCAACACTTCATGCAGAGCTCTGTCGAGATAGTTTGACCCAGGCCTGCTGTTGAAAAGCAGAGGCAGATGACAGAGTTTACATCTACGTCAATGAGAGCCGATTGTGGCACTTCGGATAAAGTATGAGCGAACCTCAAGTGTTTACAAAGTTTGTCCATTTATTGATGGACTTGATTAGTTTCAACGTGTGCAAAGATGCAACTTTCCCAAATTAATTATTGATAGATGTGTTAGAAATAAGTTCCAGAAAGTCACCTTCAATGTCCACGTGAAAGGTCACGGCCTCATCAGCGAGACTACAGCTGTAGAGGCCAGAATCGGAGACCTTTGCTGAGTGAATGATTAACTTCCTCAGGACTCCGTCTCTTTTCATATCAAGGCCTGTTTTGGAGAAAAGCTCCACCTCATCTTTAAACCAGGAAACCTGAGCAGCAGGGTCTGACACCTCACACTGCAGGAATACTGGAGAACCAAGTCTAATCAGCTTGTATTTTTCTGAAAATGGGGTTGCCATAATCCTTGGTGATTGGCCTACAAGAGGAGAATGACAAAGGCATAAACAAGAGATGAATTCACAAACACCACCCAAAACACTAATTCCAGCCAGTCACTTTCTCAAGACCATTTGAAGCAAAGTACACTTGCACCATGCAGACTAAGCAATCCCTTCACAGACACAGCAATAAGCAATCACCTTTTACGTCCACTTTAAAGGTAACGCTGTCCTCTGATGTCGAGCATTCATAGATACCAGCATGAATGCTTTCAGCTGACGGGATGATTAGGGTCCTTGTCAGACCATCTGACTTAATTTCCACTTTGTCCCAATACCCAAGTTTCATCCCGTCTTTGTACCAGTCGACATGAGCCGAGGGGTCATGAGAGAGTTCACAGCTGAGGGCAAGAGGTTTTCCCTCTTCGATGGATCTGTTCCTGTCCTTCTCTTGCAGCTTTGAGAACTTCACAGGTAGCCCTGCAGTTGTGGGATATTCCAAAAGGAAACAGTAAATATTCAACTTAATTAATGCAATTTATTGAAGTAATACAAGAATTTTTGAAACTTTACCTTTATCTTAAGTTTATCAACACAGCTAGCACAAGACAAACATATCTCACAAAGTATATCAGACACAACAAATATTCAACAAAGACAAAAACCAAAGAGTGTCTAGAAGAGGAAAACCAAGAAGGCCATATCACGTGACATGTCCAATGTCACACTTCGTTCACAACAGAGATTAGAGGTAAGTTGCAAACTAGAGCATGTTTTATGCTTACTCTCTTCTTCCACAGGTGTGTTTAGTGTGTCAAAGAATAAGAGACAAGAAATGCAACCTCTTTAATACAGTAGATATTCAGACTCGAACTGTAGGGAGAATGGCAGAGATATTAGGAAAGTAAAGCTCCTGAATTATTGTGTTAAGATTTGAAAGGTATTTAATTTAGAAATGTCATTGTGAATAGATGTAACAGGGAGTGTTTTTAATTACCAGGGAATCTTCCTTTGTGTATTAAAGAAGCAGAATATTAAAACAATTTTATGTTAAGTGATAAACTCCGTTAAGATAAGCACTCAGTGTTAGTGCTTTGCAAGACACTAGAAGCACTGCCAGGGGTTTTGTGCGTCACCTTTTACTTCCACAGAGAACTGGATGTCATCATCCTTTGACTCGCACCGGTACACACCAGTATGAGCTCGCTCAGCGGACGGCACAACCAGACTCCTCACATTTCCCTGAGACTGGATGGCTACTCCGCTTTGAGCTCGGAGCTTTCTCCCGTCCTTGTACCAACTGACTTGTCCAGAAGCGTCTGACAGCTCGCACTGCAGAGCTATGGGACAGCCAGCTACCACTGTCATTTTCTGCTCAGCCTCAGACAAAGCTGCGAATGTCAGAGGAGGAGCTACAGGATTGAATGTAGAATAAAATTAGTCAATAAGGTGCAATGGGCTGATTCAACGACAAGATTCACCTTTACCATCAACATATGGGTAGTGCATTATATCAAACTAACAGTAATAATCTCATAAATTGGTAACTATTCACAAAATAGTAAGGTAATATCATGTCTTTATCAAATTAGCTAGCATCCATCCATCATTTCTACTGATTTTTCACATCAGGTAACGGAGGTAACGGGTCCAGACTCCCTGCAGGCATTCCCAGGCCAGGTGAAATGTTTCATCCCTCCATCTTATTCCTGTTCTGTCCAACGGTCTCCTATCAGCATGACCAGAAAACCTCCAATCAGGCACCTGAAAGGCATCCCAATCAGATGTCCCAGGGCCGTTAGGTGAGTCTTTTTGGTGTGCAGGATAAGCAGCTCTTTTTCAAGCATTAAACTGATGCAAACTTTGATTGTTATCTCTAAGATTGGCCAACCGTCACCCCGTGGACCAATGCTCACCTCTGAAGTCCTAAAACAACCCACTGCTCAGACTTTGATCAGTGAGGCAATTCCTCCCAGTCATGCTAATGTGTTTGACATTAGATTAGATACATGCTGAACTGAATTTAGACTTTATGATTTGGAAGGACACAGCCAATAATTTGGGCGTAAAAGTTTGTTTAAAAAGTGACAGAAATGTGTGTTTTTGTGTCACAAGTGGTGTCTTACATGATTGTCTCTCCTTGAGATCTTTGTATTCTGGCTCTGAATTAGAACAAATACTTGAAAACAAATACAAAACAATGAATGGATCCAAAACAATGAATGGATCCATATGTTACCCTGAGGAAACTGTCAGGCAATTTTCTGATTAGTCCTTTGATAATCACATGATATTACCTAATGAACTACATTATTATCAAACTTTCACTAAACCGTTCAGCTGTTTTTACTGATATGTAATGTAAATTATGATGTACACCTGGAAATCCTTTTAATTCATATTTGTGACCTTTTTGTTGGGCACATGATTCTCCATTCTGGTCCTCCAGGATCTCTGCATGTTTTAGGTCTTTCCCTTCTGACTTCAGTCAGTGGTTGATCAACAGGCTTCATCCCTGGGATACAGCATCATGTGCTGCATCCCATCATCTGCAGCACATGATGGGATGCAGAGGAGGTCATGCAGTTTTTTGAATCAGGTGTTGTTGTAAAGAGACACATCTGAAACATGCAGGGAAGTGTTTCCTGAGGACCAGAACTGAGAAACACTGTAGTACGCAGAAAACAAGCTCGTAAAAGTCAAGAACAGTGATTTAGGGAAAGTTTTAAGCCAATGGATCCCAAATATTCGCCGTGGTAAGGAACTACAACCCACCCCCCTCAAGTATTCCCACTGAATACTTGAGCACCTCTAAAAGTGCTTGTATTTGCCTATTTTAATACTTCAACCACCAAATACATGTTAAAATGTGATAATACAGGTAATGGAAGCCGTCTTGGCGCTACTGCAGAAGCTACTGTCCACGATCTTCCTTATCTTTGTTCTTGTGGGTTTAGCCAGTCAATGCGAAGGAAATTGAATGCGACTCTTCGACTGGCTGCTTTGCAATCACCAGCCGATAGCGCCAACCAGCTTTGTATTGAGGTATTTCAGCTTCCAAAGCTGTATTTTCTTCCAAATCTTTAAGATACGCCCCACAAGAAATCTCTGCAAATGGAATTACGTTGCCAAATGCTGAACCGTAAATAAGCAGGGGTCCACTGTGTTTCTTTTTAATAGTCACTGCTAAACAATTTATCTGGTTCTGTTATAGGTTGGTGTGTTTTATCCAGATTGAACAAAGCTTGGTTGTGCCAAATTTGTATAACTTTACAGATAATCAATGATAACAGGAACAAATTAAGAACAATTTTTATGTTTTCTCGTTCAAATTTGCATAATAAATGAGTGATCACCTTTCACATCCACATAAAACTGCACTGCATCATGTGATGTTTTGCAGATGTAAATTCCTGCATGAGACGGCATCGCTGATTGGACCGCCAGCGTTCTGACGGCGCCCTCTGTGAGCAGGTTCTGCCCAGATTCTTCAGACAGATTTACTCCATCTTTAACCCAAGTTACTGCAGCACTGGGGTCTGATATCTCACATCGTAGCTCAATGGGTTCACCAGCTGCAACAGCCTTGTTCCTCTCAGCCTCTTGAAGAGTTTTGATTCTCACTGGCAGAGTTGGGGATGCTTGAGGTA
The DNA here is from genome assembly GCF_001443285.1 of Poecilia latipinna. NCBI lineage: Eukaryota > Metazoa > Chordata > Actinopteri > Cyprinodontiformes > Poeciliidae > Poecilia > Poecilia latipinna. The sequence continues at coordinate 130,108 of NW_015114277.1, read as the reverse complement.
ACATCAAGAGAGAGTGTCATCACTATTAATGACTATAACAAAGTATCTTGATATTTAAAATATATCAAGAGCAAAGGTTCAAAGATTAGTCGTGCCAAAAATATTCTGACATTAAAGAAAATTCAAAGATATGTTCATTGATATTAGTCATTGAAACAGAACGGTTCTTGGGTTAGACTTTAGCTAGCCACTTAGAGTTAGGTTTTATAACTTAAATGTTTATTCTTTTCTTTGTTTCTATAATAATTTCCTCTAAATCACCCAAGCTCAATTTAACTTTAACTACTAAAGTTTTAGTATAGACAAAGTCAGGTGAGTAAATGCAAAGTTTTCAAAATGTCAAAGATTGCAACAAAGCAATCTTGGGCTTACACAATGTCAACATTGTGTCCATCTATTGTTTGCTTAATGCTAACCATTGAAATCACCTTCAACAGCCACCTTATTAGCAGTGACATTGTCACTCCAGTGACTGTCATGTGTTCTTGACAGATAATTCCTCTCTGACTGGGATTGTGTCGATGTCTTCTTGGTGTCATAAAAGTCTGGAAAGCAAACGGTAGAACTTTCTCCACGGTGGTTTGACTGGTCCATTTGGTCCTCTACGGGCTCCAGGTTCTGATGATGAGTTTGTTGGACAGTTTTGTCCTTATTTGACAGACATAGCAACTCTGGAAGGTTGGATGCAGTCTGTCCGGTGTAATTAAATTCGTCCAACTTGACATATGTATTTGACGTAAGATGTTCAGATTGGAAAACTTCTGCCTCATTATTTGGACACAAACCTGAAGGAAACAAATCCTCTGATAATGCAACTGATGACTGTTTGGCTAGGTTAAGCTCCTCTGGCCGGTGAGTTGATGTCCTTAAACAGTCGTTTGGCCTCAAACAGAGGACGTTCCCAGACAGCGGGCAATCTAGGAGCTTTTCAGGAAGAGCAGCTGGTATTTGTATGGACCCGGAGTCTCTGTCTGACTGGACAGTAGTTGTCTGTGTGGATTTTGAGCCCTCCTCTGGTGTAACAGTTGAACCTTTTAAGAGCTCAAACCATTCCTCCTGCTGATGAGGACCAGTTTCTAAGGCTGCACAAAACTTGTCAGGTTGGTCTGTTGAAGCCTGTATGGTGTTTGATGCTCTCCCCGTCAAGGTTTTTATAGTCTTATGGAGGCTACCTGGCTTTAGTTGACTGGTTATTTTCTCTTCAAAGTGGTTTATCTGCATTGACGGGACAGGATCCTCCAAGTTAAATTCAGATTGTATTGGCCTAAAGTGGGATTTTGTGGTACTGCAGTGAGATGTGGATCCATATATTGGCTGAGGGGTTGGTGTATACTCAACGTGAACTTCATCTCCCCCATTTCCAGTGAAGGTGCCAGAATTGCATTGTGGGGACGTCTGGGTATCTTGGTCAGAGTAAGCCTCTTCCGCAGACATGTTCCTTTCTTGGTCGGAAGAGAGCCTTGGCGATGTAGCTATAAGCATTGTGGTGTACACAGAGAAAGGTTTTCAGTTGTTGGCGTTCTCATTATTTCTTCTCACAACATATTTTACAGCAGTGGGGGTTAGCATGAAGTTATGGGATAATCCATTGCAAAGACAATCAAGAAGATCGACCAGGATTGGTCTTAAAGTAAACAACATGTCTCCCTTACAATGCCTCCTGTCATGCCATCAATACTAATCCCTTTAAACATAAAAAGGGACTTATTTAGTTCTCTTAGGAAAAGACTTCGTTGTCATTGCAACAGGCAGAGGTTCAGGGCAGCAATGTGAATGACAGGATCTTGAGATGAATAGGACAAAAGATGGACTTTAAGAGTTGCAAGTTGTAAGCAAAGATGACTGTTAAAATGAAGAATGAAGTGACAAACACAACACAGAGATTAGTAGGAAAAGCAGCTACACAAAAAACATGTCTTTGATTAAGAGCCCAAAGTATCAGTAAAATGACCAAACATCAAGGATGAAAGTGTGATAAAAGCTGTTTTCTAAAGGAAAAAAGATTTACAGATGGCTCACATGACTGGGCTAACAGTGAAATAACCACTACGGTTAGTGGCATTTATGGGCTGGGTTAACATGGATGACTGATTTTAAAAGCTCAAATCACCTTTGACTTCCACAGAGTTTTGGGCTGATGCATCAGCTACCTCACCAACCTGGTCACGCGAGTGACACTGCTCTGCTGTTCGGACAAAGCCAAAGAGAAAACAATGAGGTGGGTGAAAGCTTCACGCATGTAACTAAATTCTTGAGTCTTAAATGTGCAGAGACACCACCTTTCACGTCCGCTCTTAACGGCACGCCGTCAGACGCGTCACAGCCGAACCCGCCATCATCAGACAAGTTTTGGGACACAAGGGCCAAGATCTGGCTGTGCTCTTCGGTGCCGGGTTCTCTTTTAGGATAAATCTGGGTGCCGTCTTTGTACCAGCAAGCTTTAGCAATGGGATCTGAAATCTCAAATTGCTGAACAATTGGATATTGCTCTTCGGTTGACCTGGTCTTCTCATCAGGGTCAAGTACATATGTTGGAGGGGACACTACAAACAATCATTAGGGAATAAGTTCAGTGCATACTGTCCTTATTTCTACCTAGCGATAGTCTTTCAAAGATGCACACAGAGAATTGGAACTATATATACATATATGACATTTGCAAATGAGAAAAATCACCTTTGTTCACTACTATTAATTTGGCCACATCATCTGCTGTTGCACAATAGTATGCTCCAGAGTTTGAAGGATGAGTTGGTTCAATAACAAGGGTCTCCTTGATGTCTCCCGTTTCAAAACCAAATTGTGTGCTTGAATAGGATTGTGAATCTCTCGGCCACGACACCTGGCTTGCAGGGTCTGAGCTTTCACCGACTGGTTCAGTTGGACGGGTTGGTTCGAGTGTCTGCAACCCTCCAGCCTCCCGGCAGGGCGGCAATGTTGGAGCTAAAGATAGTGATTCAAAATGTAACTGGACTGAAGAAAGGCTGAGCCCTGGAGGAATCTGTCAAATCTCAAACTCAATGAAAAACAGCATTGCTTTTACATACTAAACACAAATCTTCATTCTGTAAGTAGAGATTATTTTACAACACCTTTCGGACACACACCTTTAGACACAGCATCACATAAACAGGTACAGAAATGCATAGAAATGTTAGTCATATCTAGAGTCTATGAAGCTTTAGGATTTGCTGTAATAGTGAAACAACTGTAAAAAAAATATCACCTTTTTCATCCACAGAGACGTGGACAGTGGCCTCAGTGGTTTGGCAGCAGTATTGCCCTGAGGGCAAGAGCTCAGGGGGTGGGATAACGGGTCCCTGCGGTGAGCCGGTACTTTGTATACCCCAACCCTTTTGCGGGTCGAGCTTTTTACCATCTTTACTCCAGCAGACCGGGACAGTGGAGGCTGCAACCTCACATTCCACCTTCAAAGGGTCGCCCACCTCAAGGGACCCGCCTCTCTCAGCTTCAAAGATAGTAGAGTATGCCACAGGTAGAGCTATCATTGGGAATTCAGGACAACTAAATAAACCCACTTGTCTGTTTGAAAGGTGGAAACACACCTTTCAAACAGACAGCTACTGAGCAGAAGATAAAAAGAGCTTTGGAGACTTTGAGTTGAGAGAAAGCCACAGCAGTTACACAGCAAGTGACAATAAACAGTCGTTAACATTTCTGTTCGGTTGTGCGAATGAAGCAGCCATCAAGCCACATAGTTCTTAAGCAGGGATAGTTAGTGGCACCTTGAGAGAGGAGGTGGTGGTTACGATATCAACACTTAAGAAAGGAAGTGAAAAGTCACCTTTGATCTCCACTTGAAACTCCACGGTATCATCGTCAGTGGTGCATCTGTATAAACCAGAGTGGGACACCTCTGCCAACTGAATAACTAAGGTTCTTGTGTTGCCCACTGAATGGATTTCTAATCCAGAGCTGGAAATTAGCTTCATTTCTTCCTTGAACCAGCAAACCTGGGCCTCGGGATCCGACACCACACACTGGAGAACTATAGGGCTGCCAGCTTCGATCAACTTGATCTTCATATCCTCAGGAATAGCTGAGAACTTCATAGATGGAGCTACAGATATGTTTAAAATTCATGACAACCTTCAGTAAACCTCATGTTAGCCATTTAGAGTATTATTTATAATCTATTCCAGACAGCTTAACTGCTAACAGGCTGAAGGATAAAAATGTTGCTGCACATTCAATGGCAAGAAGAGCAAAACATCAGACAACACACAACAGTATCATAAGAGTTAGTGGCTTTGCTGAAAAGGAGCTTGTTAATGTTTCTCATGTTGAGGAGAAAGAAATCACCTGTGATCTCCACACTGAAGGTGACGGCGTCGCCCTTTGTCTTGCAGCAGTACAAGCCGGAGTGAGCGACTTCTGCTGAATGGACGACCAGTTTCCTCGATAAGCCTTCGGCTTTGACATCGACTCCGGTTTGAGGGTGGAGCTTTGATCCATCTTTGTACCAGTACACTTGGGCAGAGGGATCTGAGAGCTCACACTGTAAAACAAACGGCCCGCCTGCTTGGATGCTTTTGCTCCGTTCAGCATCTGGAATTGCGGAAAACCTCACAGGCGGGGCTGTGGAGATCGAGAGATAATCGGTTAGGTTGTGGAAACTTTAGAAAAGAATATCTTGTTTCTATAAACTCCTTACACAAGATCCCACCCCCATCTCCCTGCCGGAGGGCAAAACACCGCTAGCTAACTATGAGTAGTAGCACATTAATAATACCTACATCTCCAGGCTTCAATTAATTAATCGGATAGCAAGTAAACGAATCGTCTTTTTGCCCTCCAGCGTTGTGCGGGTGTTTCCGAAAGTAAACAATAACATGCAAGGCGTCCATATATTATATAAGAGTACATAAGAAATAAACAATAGATTATACAAATGACACAAAAATGTTGATTTTAAAAAAGCGACCTCAACAGAAACTACAGCCTCTTACCCTCGACTTCCACGTTGAACCTGATTACATCGTCAATGGCATCACAGCAGTAGACTCCTGAATGCGAGAAGTCTGCAGACTGGATGACAATCCGTCTCATTGTTCCCTCGGACTGAACATGAAGACCTTCCACAGTTTGCAACTCGACGCCGTTCTTGTACCAGTGCACCGGAGCAGCAGGATCAGAGAGCTCACAGTAGAGCACGATGGGGTTGCCAACTTCCACAAACTTGTTTCGATCCATTTCAGACAGAGGTGAAAATTTCACAAGTGGAGCTGTAGATTTTAGGAAAGACATTTCTGTTATTACCAACTGTTTACATGTAAATTAATTAATTTCCTCTTTGTTCTTAGATTGTTCCAGTTCTGAAAGCCTCTAAAACGTTCTTCCTATTGTTGTTCACATAAATCATGGTTTCCAGTGGTGCATTCACACCAGTCCTGTTTAGTCCGCTTTAATCAAATTGTAGTTTGTTTGCCTAGAAAGTTTGGTTCGTTTGGAGAGGTGTGAATGCTAATCGAACTCTGATGGCAACCAACAAACCAAACTCTGGTCTGCCTACAAACCTCGGTTTCAGTTCTGCTGAAGTGAACTCTGGTGCGGTTTGAATTCATGAATCAACACCAAACAGACTGAAGACCGCTCCAAAGCAGGGTGTGGACTACAGCGCACGGCATTCTGGGTAAATATAACCACTAGCCTAGCGTTAGCGGGAGAAATGGTTCATGGTCTTTTGTAAAAGACAAAAGAAGAATCCTACGACCCCTGAAATCTGATGCCACTTCATTTTTGTTTACATTTCGAAGGAAGTTGCTCTCAGTGTCTTCATAGGTTTTTGTGTCGTTTCCTTCAGTGGTTCTTGGTGCAGCGCCCCCACAGGCCAGGAGGGGAACAGGTTGGTTTGACTCAGAGAAATATATACCGTCCCTTGAATCTCACTCTTTGACTTTACTGTCACTTAAATTTAACCTTTTTTGTATTTTCCCAAATACCCATCATGCCTGTTCTTTCAATCATTCCTTAACTACCATTTCCAGGTTATCTTTAGGCACCTATGGAGTCTTAGCATGCTCTTAAATGCTATAAAGTTATAAAATAAACTATGCATACCTTGAATGTACAGAGCTGCAGAATCTCGGATGCCGTAGGCAATGAATGTAATCTCCGCTCCGTTGTCTGTGTCGCGTACTCCTCGGATACGAAGAGACTGGTGTGTCCTTGACCGGCGGAGGGAATAACGCTCATCATCTTGAAGCTGAGTACCATTTAAGAACCAGGTACCAATCACCGAAGCAGAAAGTTCGATGGTGAAAAGAGCATCTTGTCCCTCTGGCACCAAGGCGTCCTGTAGAGGAGCTTGAATCCTGGCGACAGGAACTACAAACAAAAATGACTTTATTAAAACACTTTTTAACAATCAGTGATAAAAGGGTTGGTTATTGTAGCTGGATTACCTAAATGAACAGTTCTGGGGAACTCAACGTTGTTGCTTTTTCCGTACTTATTTACACTACAAATGCGAAAGCGATAATCTGCTTCACATGGGACACTGTCACCCAGGATCTCCACTGAGGTTGCAGAGTCAGTGGTCAGGCACTGCAGCCACTCCTGCGAACCGGTGCCTACTTCCTGTCGCTCAAGCACATAACCAGACGGAGGGTTCTTCCGGGAATCTGGGGCAGGAACCCATGAGAGGAGAGCGGCGTTCGCACGCTCCGTGTTGATCTGAACTCCTACTGGACAACTTGGAGGACAATGTCGGGCCGCTAGAAACAAAACAGTGAGGTTTTATAAACCTTAAAGCTGTAAATGTTGGGCTTTTCAGAGCTCAATGCGATAAGAACTGGAACAAACCTTTCACCCTTAACTGAGATGAAGTCTTGGACCGACCAACGAGGAAGGTCACAAGGCCAGAGTCTTGGGGCATCGTGTTGACAAAAACCAGGATGTGAGTTCGACCAAAGGACTTCAGGATGGTCTGATGCGTTTCGCGCAGCTCGATGCCATCTTTGTACCAATGTATGTCCATCTCTTCTTTCTCCACTTCAACACAAAAGGCGGCATTTTCACCTTCCAAGACATCCACTTTCCTTGGAAGCTTTCGCAAAATTGTACCTGGAAGAAAATAAGTTTTATCAAACAACCAACCATGTGGGATTGAGGAAGGGACACGAAGGTATCCCTCTGCACAGTGATACTCTCCAGAGATCCTTGGCATTCCCACAGAAGAGCAAAACATTTCAGATAATAAATATTCCAGGTGTTGCTTTCTAGTCTGATTTCTTTGGATTTACGTAAATCTGCTTTGGTGGCATAAACAACTGAACTGTAAATCCTCTGTGGAGCTTAAAACTAATCAGATTCTGGAATATTCTACTAAAGATTTGGGTGCCAAAAGGTGAAGGCATTGGCAGATGATGATATTTCACCAGTTCTGTCCATTTTAGGTCCTTTCAGAATGAGCTGTTTTTTGGGCTTCTGTCACTTTTATGCGTCTCAACATTTACTCTTGCATTTTATAAACAAAAAAATTATTTCAAATAGATGCGTAATTGTACAACCGCACATCTTTCCAGCAGCCATTGTACGGCGGTAAAACCAGCTGACTAGCTCTGCTTGGGCTCTGGGTGAGGGCTTGTGCCTGCTCATATGTCATGTTAAATTTGGGAAGTTTGTCAAATGGCTTGTTTTCCAGGCAACACAAAACAAATAACTTGCTGCCAGAAAACAGCTGGATGTTTTTTAAAGCACTTGGATCATTTCTCCACTTTGACATAAAGAGATAATAACTTTATGTCCACTGAACGCTTGAGAAAAAGCTGTTCAGCTACGCAAATCCTGTAATTGCCAAGATGAGATATTGTATCATGCAGACTGTAAGCAACACTACATTTCTATATGATGTAAGTAATTTAAAATGAATAAATGAAATGTAATTACCTTTTACAGCTACCTCGGCGATGCTTCTGCCCCCATCAGGCATCTCACAGAGGTAAATCCCATCGTCATCAACGCCAATGTCCCGAATCGTCAGCCTCCGTTTTGTTCCCCACTCCTCCATTCCATATTTGGCCCCCGGCTGCAGCCGTCTGTCCTCCAGATACCACTTGATGGGAACTGAATCTTCTGGAACTTCGCACTCCAGAACAGCTAAATCCCGTTCCCAAACTTCAAGATCATAGAGAGGCTGCTTAAACCGAACCGGTGGCTCTGCAGTCAAAGGTCATAAATGGATATTAGTAGTTATAGTTACAAATGTATGCAAGATAAAATATATTATACAGTTTAGAGAAGGACAACAGTAAGTCTTAATACAGTTTCAACTCCCGCGCCTGCTCTGGTAGTGATTGATAGGTCATCAATAGTTGATCGGCAGTGCCAGCCGACCAACTCTTGGTGACCATCAGGACTGACATGCAGGTCTGTTGCTATAAGTCAATTAATCGCATGATTAATTGAAGCGATCTCAGTAATTTCCATGATTTATCATTTTATTTTTCTCTCTCTTTCTGCCAGAAACTGGATGATAAAGTCTTCAGTCTGGTGTTTTGGTATCAACTAGCCTTTTCTGTGAAGGATAAATGTCTTTACAGAGACTTTATAATTATTTTTATTTGTGTTTCTGTTGCTTTGTTTATTTATTTGATTTTAAATGCCTTCCAGTGACAGTGCTGAATATTTGTTATAATTTAAAGTTTATTGATCTTTGAGAATGTGATTGCATCATGATACCATCATGTCATCCAAAAATGGTCTCAAAACAACAACAACAACTTCTGGGACAATTTATCATCCAGCAAAATTTGTCGGAGTGACACGCCTGCTAAAATCTCTGCAGACCCCACATATCCTGGACACAAACCACTTTTTTCTCCTGTCAGATGTATTTTCATGACAGATATTATTGTTTTATTGTCCAGCCTACCAACAGAAGCCTGATGCTAATTGTGTTGCAACCAGTAAACTTCAGCTCAATAAAGCTACAAGTATCAGCTAATGTAAGTTTGATGAGATAAAATGAAATGTTTATGCTAACTAATGTGCCTGGTAATGCGACTAGTTATCCCTGGTTAGTCTCAGACCTGGCAGCTGGCAATGAACAGCGATTTACGTCCAAATTTAACCATTCCTGTTGGATGCCAAAGTGTTTCAGTCAAGCCACTTGGACGTTTCTGTGTCAGCATGCCAGGTTGTTGCATCATGTGACCCCTCCACTCGTATAAACCCAAAATAAAACCCCAATCAAACTCCATGGAGTGCTGGTCATGCTGTGTGACAGCTCCATGAGGGATCCCCTGTGTCTGCTGACCTTCACTCTGTGTTTTGCCTGACTGTCACTCCAGCAAATGTCTCTGACATATTGCAGCAGCAACGCCCCCTCTCAGGCGCTTTACTGCCTGTTCTGGATGTTTCAGCTCCTCGCAAAATAAATCATTTACATATCAATCGCTGGTCTGCGCAGCTAAAGAAAATTGTTACATTATCACCGGACACTTAGTGCTTCGCTGTTCTCGTCAGTGAGTGTACTCAGGATAATTTGACCCACAGCTATGTTCTTGTAGTGACACTATAAATTCGAATTTGTTTTACGACAGATTCCAGTTAAGCAAACGAGAAATCAAAAGACAAGGAACTTATTTTGTTGAGGAATGGGAGGGTTGTAAACACTCAGAGGTGTTAGATAGGGAATAAAGTGCTTGCAACCGACACCAGGAGACGGTACCAGACAGTTGTAAACAACAGAATGTGGGCTTTATTTAGCCATCTGTGTGCAAAGCTCTTCGTTGCCTTATCGACGCTTTGCCTTACGGATATTTTGTTAAAACCAGTTGCAAATATATTTAGTTGCCTTTCATATTCTAACTAGCTGCAAGTACAGACAAAGAGTCTGGTCTCAAATGTTATATTTACTATCTCAAACTGATACTGTGGTGACCTTAGAGTTTCTCGGGCGATGTGAGAAACATAATACCCACTCTAAAAGACTCCCTCACATGGACCAATCCATAGCCATTCAGCAAGCCAGTAAGTTTGCAGACTTTATGATAATATGACTGAACGTGGCTTGTTTATATTAATTAAGTTTTAAAGGCAGTAATGGAATAATTTCATTTTAGTACCCGTTTTTCTGTGAAGTACATCGTCAACAAGCCTTGGTCAGAGGTCTTAAATCCTCGTTTTTCCTTCTCTCCTTGGCTTTATCCCAGTACATGACCTCAGTGTACCCTTATATCCTACTTACATCATCCCAGAATCAAATGGACAGAAATCTGAGATGCATCACGCCCCACTCAGCCCCATTCCTTGCTGCAGAAGACATCCCTGGCTGTCCCACTCTTAATCAACAATGCAAAGGAAATCTCTGAAAAAAGCATTGACCTACCCTTGACGGCGAGATGCACAGCGCTGAGGGTTTGCCCTGCGGTGTTTGATGCAGCACAGACATAAACTCCATTGTCCTTTTGCTTGCAGTACAGAACTTTGAGCGTGAAGTATCCTTCTCTGTCTTCATATAACAAGTATCGCCTTCCGGACAGGATGAGTCTACCGTCCTTCCTCCAGATTATTTCTGGTTTGGGTTTTCCAGTCACAAAGCAGCGGAATTTGGCATGTTTGCCCTCAGACACAGCAAACATTTTCACTTTTGTGGACTTTGTCATGGCGTCGTCCTTTAGTCGGGTTGGCGCTTGTCTGCCAGTCCTTTGTTTTCCCTGATGAACTTTCCAGTGGCCGTTAGTGTAGCCGTTACGGTTTCCTTCCTCTTCGTGTCCAGGGCCGGCGTCGACGAGCAACACGGCTCCTGCCAACGCCTCCCCGAACTCATTCCGAGCTTTGCATGTGTACACCCCACCGTCCGGAGCGCGAGTCTTAAAGATCTTGAGCTGAAACCATCCTCCATCCTGGTAGCCCACGCTGAAATGCGTGCTCTCAAATATTTCGTTGAGTTTTCTACCGTCCTTTTCCCAGACAACTTCCGGTCGTGGGTTTCCCCAAAGCTTGCAGGAGAAGACGGCATCTTCCCCACGGCCGACACGCGTGGAAAGAGGCTTGATGAGGAACCGTGGCTTGTTTTCCTCTCTGAGCTCCATCTCTTGTGCCTCGCCTTCTACCTTTAGCGTGGCAGCCGCGTACGTTTCCCCAATGCTGTTCTTAGCTTTGCAAATGTATTGCCCACTGTCCTCAATAGTAACAGCTGTAATGATAAGGTTGTAAACATTGCCATCTTCAAAGACCCTATATCGTCCTTGGGGGTCAATCTTTTCGTTGTTTCGCTCCCAGATGACAGCAGGTCGTGGATCACCACCAATCTGACACTTAAGAACTGCATCAGTCCCACTTTGGACCACTACAGGTCTTGGGTAGGCTAGGAAACGTGGTGCGCCACCAAAGACATCCATTTCTTCTCTGACAGCGTCCCTCAAGTCGTTCAGGAGAGTTGTGACTTTTCAGTGAACCGAGTCCATCCAAGTTCTGCTCGATATGTTTCTAAAGAAAAAAAACATTAGATTACTTTAACCAAAAATAGATCTTTGGCATTATTATTGACATAAATCTCAAATCCTGGCAGTGGCAAATCCATGGCTTTTGTATAAGATTGAATGCAGAATATGAATAATTTTATTTTGAACAAATAAATTGCAAGAATGTTTAAAAACTCTTGAAAAAAACAAGAATACATATACATATACACATACAGCCGCCCTGATTTGGTGTCATATGCCATGTTTCAGTGACAGTTTTGGCACACTATGGCCACCTAGTGGCAGCTTGAATGTCAGGTAGCACCAGCTGCCACTCAAGGAGTGACAGGTGCCACACAAGTCGTTGCACATGGAAGTTGTGGTATCTGGTACAAAAAGCTGTGTTATATGTCACAAAACGTTGTGGCACCTGTCACAAAAACGGTAGTATCTGTCCCAAAAGCCGTGTCATACGTCACTGCCGTGATTTGAGCTCAGCCTGCTGGGGAATTGGTTGAAGAAATTTCAAAAGCTGCAAACAATAAAAAAAATATGTAGCAGGAATATTTATGGACGTAAAACATTTGATATCATAGATCACCGAATATTTTTTCCCAAAATTGGAAGATTATGGCATCAGAGGAGTTGGACTGAACTGGGTAAGGAGTCACTTTAAGAAAAAATCAACAGTTTGTACAAATGGGTGAACACAAAATCAGCTACAATATGGAAATAAGTTGTGGTGTTCCCCAAGGGTCGGTTTTAGGTCCCAAACTGCTCATATTACACATGAATTGCATAAGTCTGAAAAATACTGAAACTGCTAGAACTGGCTGCTGTGTATATAATGAGTTTTGGTTGTTCTGTTAAAGATGAATGCATTCTCTGACATTTTATGTAAAGAAGCTCCAATACCAGAATATTAAAACCTGAAAACATGAGTTCAGTATTCCATGAGATAATGTTATCCAAGGGGAAATGAGTTAAAATGCCAAGAGCACCTTCTGTCATCCTGACGGTTCCCTTCGCCCTCTCTAACTGCATGTGATTCAGCACAAACGGATGGCATGAATATTAGGGTTAATTGAATTAGATCTGTCTGCGTGGGAGAAAAACACAGCCCAGCAGTCGGAGGAGGAACGGCCCAGGCCCGCTTGCAAAAGCAGCCACAACACACAGCCAGTACAGCTGGTGCTGTATTTCAGTGGGAAAGCTCTTAATATAGTGAGCGCTAAATAAAGACCTGTGAGGGAGTGTGTGTCGGGTGTCACAAAGACAGCCAGAAACATGCGGGCTCACACAGAAGCTAAATCCCAGAACGAATACCTAAAAGTTTTTACCAGAACAATAAGTTGTGGTTCCCGTCCCACAGGACAGAACTGGGGACCCAATCTTTCATTTCAGATTGGGTCAGGATATTCACTCCAGAATATCTAAGTGGATAAAATTAGCCTCCAATAATGAGCGGTAGGCACACGTCGCTAATCTGCTAATGCGCTAATAGCACAGCTAATATTTTGTTTAGTGCTTTTGCTAACTTTGAAAAAATGTAGCACAGTTAGCTTCTCCTAAACCGTAAAGCGCAAATTTACTTAGCTGCTTTGTACATTTTCAGTTGAATAAAGTTTCACATGTGTTAAAGTTACTAAATTGTCACGTAGTTCTCTGTTTATGTTCATGCTCTTATTTTGAAGTGGTCAGGACTGTTTCCTCTCCTCATGTTCTCTATTTTTTATGTCAAAACTAAGTTGGTGCTCGAGGTTTGTAGTCTGTAAAGGGCAGATGTGATCTGAATGGCAGTTAGGGCCTTAGCATTAGCTTCCACAAACTACCGTGTTGGTGTAGCGCTTTAGCATTAGCAGAGCTAAAGTTTCTGATTTGTGCTGTAGGGTTAGCACAGTTAACGTTTTAGCTAGTGGTCCTCACCACTGGTCACTTCCAATCAGGATGTTGGTGAAATTATGAGGCGACTTTAAGCCGACATCTGCAGGGGAATAAATAATCTGTTGTTTCCTGAACTCTGTAATGCTAACGCTAACCCTTAGCATTACAGTTTAATTTCTTCTCTTTTTTCCCCCCAATAACTTTATTTCAAACAAGAAACTTACAGGAACAAAATAAAAAACTGTAAAGATGTAAACATGAACACAATATCTAAGAGTTTTATAGAACATTTAAATTATAATGTCAAAATTAAACTGGTGCTTGACAGTTGTAGTATTTTTAGAGTAGATATAATCTGAGTTGAAGTTAGCACTTTAGCATTAGCAGAACTAATGCTGATGATTATTGCTTTAGGGTTAGCACAGCTAAATTTTTAGATGGCCACTCGTTCTGTTGAAAGGTAGTTTTCCTTTCCACTGTCACCACATGCAAGCCCAGAATGAGGAATTGCTACAAAGTTGACAAAACAATGCAATTACTGTTGCTAGATGTCTGTAGGCAGGATTGTTGATTGTGATTATAGATTTTATTGGAATATTTAATAACAATAACTTAGCTATAGCAATCGGTTGTTGGGTTACTTTCATATGTATAACTTTTATATGAGTATTTTGAAAATTGGTAAGTGAAATATTTCTAAATTACATCATCAAGACCTTCTGAAATCTGAAGTCTTACTGTTATTCCAGACCATTCAGGGTGAGTAATTAGCTGCTTTGCTCTACGGATGGATGGCAACGTTTCAAGTTTTGGCTCCATCCTGAGTACGCACACTCTGCAGTGCCAGAAAACATCCCGTACTACGACACTGCATGTTCACATGAACGCCTCCAAACATGTCGAAATGATGACCTCCCCCTGCTCTTCTCCTGATTTAGACTCTAATGCTGGTTTTAAAATGTAAAACTAGCTGTAAACATAATGAACACGGAATCAACTGCTGATCAATAAGATGATAATTTCAATGGGAGGGATTGTTTTTTAATCATTTTTGGAAATATTTAGTCTAGATGACTCAGGATAAAGTGACCGTGAGAGATATTTCATTCCCACAGTTAGGATGTTGCAGTTTAAGTGTATTTAATATTCCCTGTGGAAACTTAAAGAGATGAGATTAACCCCTGTGTTTACTTGTCTTATTTAATTGGAATGACCTTTGCCCTCTCCTGCCTACCTCGCTTCAGTCGCCGGGAACGGCCATCAACACGCATTCCGAGCCTACAGCCGTGGTCCGAGTCAGGGCAGCGTGTCCTGAGGGCCGAGCCGTGTCCCAAGTCCACTTTAAATTCACACACATGACACAACGCGGTCACATCCTCAGCTTTCTGTCCGGCAGCAGGAGCTGAAAGCTGCAAAACGAACCCAAAAAGCAGCGAGTTCAGAACAGCGCTTCAGTTCCTGTGTACGTTCTGGCAGCTGTCATTGTTCGTGGAGTGCTGCTAAATGCTTTTGCAGCTGCTGCAGCCCCCTAAAAATACTGGGTGCCTTGATGACAGCAGAGCGGATCAGTCAGGCACTTCCACTCAGTTGCCAGCAGGGGCTAAAGATAGCTTAAGTAGCATTTCCAGTCAACCTGGCCCAATGTGAAAAAGTAATCCGGTAAATTCAAGAAATCACTTTAAGAAAGCCTGACTGACAGGTAAATAAATTGCAGTTAATTATTTTATCAATTTATTTGAAGTAAAAACAGAAAAATTATACGACCAAGTCATGCGGCTCTAACTCACAACATTCAATCATTTAAAGCTGCAGTTGGTAACTTTTATTATGTGTTTTTACAGATTTGTTGAACTGTCACCATGTAGTTAGAGTATAAAAAAGACAGATAATCTGTAAAAAAAAAAAAAAAAAAAAAAAAAATATATATATATATATATATATATATATATATATATATATATATATATATATATATATATATATATCGTCTCCCCTCATTCCTGAGCTGCTATAGCTGTCTGAAGAAATGCACCAAAAACAACCAATCAGAGCCAGGAGGCGGAGCTCAGCGCTGTCAATCAACAGAGGACAAAACTTACTGAAAACCCATTTATCTGCCGAGAAGCTGATGCAGAACTGCTTGATGCAGATCTGCATCCCAGAACTGCATCAGAACAGAACGACCTAAAGGCCTAAAATCTCAACAAACCAAAATAAATTTTCAGTTTTTTCCTCCTGATAAATAGAAATACAAATACTGGATCAAAGGTGATTGATTTACGCTCCTCTATGATTTTATTTTGAAAGTTTTCAGTTTTTTTTCTGCTTCTGTCCTCAGACAAACCAAATAAAATCACTTTCATACCTAATTACACCAACAGTCCCAAACCAATCTGTCCAGGCTCAGCAGGGAGTCTCAGCCTGTCTGTGGTTCTGGGTTCTGCTGGATAAATCAATATTATTAATTAATTGGCTGCTTCTGCAGGGAAACCGATCAGATATAACAAACATGTAGAAAGAAAGCAGAAAATCCTGTTTAGACGGAGAATCAAATTAAATCTGTCTGTAGAAAGGAGAGCAACTCCGCCCTCTGCTGGCCATCTTCTGTAAGTGCAACATCCCCATTTAAAATTGTTCTGATTTATGAATTTAATACAATTATAAATACTAAAACTACCGAATCTAACATGAAAACCTGTCTTAAACAAATATATATATTTATTATTCTTGGTATAATGAGTTAGAATACGTACAACAGTAAAAGCTCCCAAACTAAATAAAATACAGAAATATTAAAATTATGTGTACTTATGATAATTATGACTTTTTGTTTTTGTTCCAGCCTGTTGCTCTGCCCAGGATGAATCCAACCCAACAGAATAATTAATGACAGTATTGCTATTATATCCAAATATATACTATTTTTAATAACGTTTTACTATAATTATCCTTAATTATTATTTTTAGTCAGAGTAGTGTTAGTAGTATTTTTCCTATTTGTGAATAATATTATTTTTAACAACGTTATTATAATACTTATATCATTTAGAACTACATTTATTACTATTTTGTTATTAATTTAAGTAATAATCTATATTAATGGATAAATCATATAAATTTATAATTTCTTGTTGATATTTTGTGGTAGCAGTGGTAAAAGTAGCATTTATTTTTTTTTTACATTTTAATACCGGAAAAAAAAAATATAAATCATTGTTGTATAAATAAACCATTATTTCAACTATAATACTTTTTATTATAGAAGTAGAAGCAATAATATTATTGTTGATTAATCAGTAATATAATAAATTTATTTCTTGTTATATATCAATTTATTTAGTTTTCTTTATTATTTATTTATTGGGAGGTTTTCTGAGTTCAACCTGTTTCCTTTAGGACCCGGGGGAAGTCCCTGATGTGCAGGTCAGATCCTCCTCCAGTTCTTCCTCCTCCTCCTCCTCATCAGCTGTTCCGGCGGCGCAGCAGCGGAGCCCCGGACCCAGACTCTCTCCTCTCCGCCTTTTCCTCTCCCTCCCCTGGAAGGGTCCATGTAGCGCCCCGCACCGTCCCGCACACAGACAGAAGATGAAGATGAGGTGCGGGATTCATTTCATTTCTGAAACTTTCGCTCACTTTGTGTCAGAGTAAAACCTGAAAATCTGTGAACGCGTTTTGTCCGCAGGTGTTGCTCTCGGCTGCAGCTCTTCCTCCGCTGCGTCCTGCTCCTCATCCTCCCGGCCGCGTCGCAGTGGTCAGGTAGGAAAACCTGCGGCTGCTGCCGCGTTTCCACCGCGAACCTGCACAGGCAGATAGACTCGCTCATTTGCGCTAAACAGTTTAAAACTAAATGCAAACAATCAGTTTAAGCTTTTAAAAGTTTGCAGGATTTTCTTCTTCTTAGTTTTTAGAACTTTTCCCCCAACATCCTGCATCTGCCTCAGACTTTAACGGTAAAATATGATTATTGACCAGATTTTACTCAAATCTAAGCTTCAATGTTTGGAAGATTTTTTTCTGTCCTCATTTGAAACCATGTTGGGCATTTTGTCTTTCTTGCTGTTCTGAATCTTTCATCCTGAACGCTGGAAATCCATCTTAGGAAATGTTTTTGTAACAGATGATGGCGAATGGAAACGGAGAGGATGACGTTTAGTATTCGGTTGGCTCTTCCCGCGTTTCCCTTACAAAAGAGCGCAAAACTTTGTCAATACTGCGCCAATACCTGCATCTTTCTTACAACGTACATAAAACAGTCAATATCATGTAATATCATTTGTTTTTGTTGCAAATGTGCACAAAACTGTGACAATGTTCCGCTAATGTTGAAAAAACACAATTTTACTGTTGAGGTGTTTCCATTAACTAGTAAATGCAGTTAAAATCACACAATAATACTTTGTTCACCATTAAAAAAATCATTCTGCGCCATCATCTTCCTACCACTTCCTGTCGTCTTCTTTGTCGTTTCCGCTGTAGTAACAGGCGGTTGTTGATTATGTGATATGATAAAACTGTTTCCATTGCAGTTTTGCGAATTAAATCAATTTCAATATGACCGAAAAAGCCTTATCTTAGTGCCAAAACTTTTTATAGGAAAACAAAGTTTTTTTTTTTGTTTGTTTTTTTTAAAAGAAAATTGGCATGTTTATTTTCCTAAATGTCAATTTTATGGTTGATGGAAATGCAGCTCCTGATGACTTAAGGGTCCAGACGATGATTTGTAGTGGAAACCACATTAAAGCTGCATGCTTTGAATCTTCTTCACCTCTTTCAACCGGAAAATGTGGAGTGTTACCCTGCGGTTTGTTGGGATCGGGTGGAGAATCGGTCCACAGGAAGACCAGCAGCTCTGACTAAGTGTTTCCCATTGCTAAGCTGGGTCAGGAATCCCTATTGTCATGTGATCTTTGACATGCGCCCAGCGGGACGCCGCCGGGGGAGGGGAGCGGCTGCGACGGACCCCAACCGTCCCTTTTAACGGCCCGCTGTCCTCTCCTTTCTGGGCCAGCGGGACGGACGTTGGAAAACAAAACAGAAAAAGAGGGAAACTCTGCTGGACTTTATCTGCTAATCATGGATGAAAACTTGAGTTTTAAAAAGTTTGCATTGTTCTAATAGAGCCTGAAGCTGCAAATCCTTCACAAAATGTGTAGTTAGGGAAGAAAAAAGCCACCCCATCTGGTCAGGGATAAAGTCTGATTTCCTGCACCAGTTCTGTTCACCCAGTGAACCTTGTGATGTTTAATTCCTGGATTTTCTAGTCATTAAACCTGCTTACGCCTAATCTTCCTCCCTGGAAGTGTCTCAAGTCCCATCGAGCGTTTGTTTTGTCGTATTGTGTCAGCTGCCGCCGTTTAGAGAGTTAATTAGATTGAAGCTAAGTAGATGTTTGCAGACTGACAGTGGGCTTATTGTGGCTGTAAGCCTGCGTTTCTGGGTGGGAGGAACATTAAATGTCCAATTTAGGTGCAGATCTGATGACTGACCACCCAGATCTCACACAGACATGATGGTGGACGGTCATCTGAAGGTGGAAATAGTGAATTTACATGAATCTGTCTCTTTAGCTCTTCGGATCCGTCTTTAGACCAACATGACGGCAGCGCTGGGTCAGGTCTGGCGCTGGGTCAGGTTTGGCGCTGGGTCAGGTTTGGTGCTGGGTCAGGTTTGGTGCTGGGTCAGGTTTGGCGCTGGGTCAGGTTTGGTGCTGGGTCAGGTCTGGTGCTGGGTCAGGTTTGGTGCTCCAGGCGGCTCTAAATTGGTTCCAGCTTAGCCCCCCATGTTGTTACGTCACTAAATGTCTCTCCTAATATGTCATTTAAACACCCCTGAAAAACATGAAGGATTTCTGCAGTTAGTCCAGTTAGCTGCGAGCTAACCAGGTTTCCACCCAGATGTTTGACTATTTACTCTTCCCATCACCTTAATCCTTTACAGATTATCAATCAGGTTTAAGTCAGGACTCTGCCTGGGCCCATTCAAAACGATACATTTTGAATGGGCCTAGTGGAGCTAATTTTTTAGCTTAGCTTAGCTCTTCAATAAAGTTTTACTTCTGCGGTGAAATTTTGACTGTTTATGCTCTCATGTTCTTCATTGTTAGCGTCAGTTAAACACCGTGTTGATATCACACGTTAGCATTTTCACTAACTTTGAAAATGTTTAGCGCATTTAGCTTCGCTTAAATCTTTCCAGACAAGTTCTAAAGCAGAAATTCACTGAACTCTGATGAACTTTCACTTGAATTGATTTAGAGATTAGTGTTGAAATTTTGGATATCGACAGTTAACTCGCTCACGTTCTTTAGCAATACCACCAGCTAATTATGTGGTTGTTTTTAAGCCTAAACCTGCTGAGGGAATGAATAATTTTGGGTTTTCTGAACTCCAAGAAGAGCTCAAAGACCAAAGAAGAGTCCAGAACCGTAAAGGACGGAGTAAGTTTACCGTTTAGCTCTGAGTACCAAATTCAGCCCATCTGTAATGCATAGGAAGACTTGTATGTCAACATCCAAGTCATTCATTGAAAACACATGACCCAGTTAGCATTACAGTGTTAGCACACCTGGAAACATAAACAGCTGCCTTTGGTTTGGTTTAGCTGGTTTTCATCTTCGGAAACGTGGAGGAAGGTGAATCTGGAAATCTCTAGGAAGATGTTGTTATATTTTGTCAGATCACTTTCCTCCCACATGAAGAAACTCCTGAAATCTGTCATTAAAAAGGTTAAATATATTAATTTTAGCTGCTGGTGGAGTATGACTCCACACAAGGCTTTTGTTAAGTCTCCTACAGACAGGAAAACACCCAACCCTCCACATGTGCTCACACTCATGTGTTCATCCACTCATGGTTTTTCCAGAATTTCTATAAAACTACAACATTAAGCTGCTGCCACTTCAGTTGTTCAAAAATATCCAAAATGAAAAGTTGTCACAACTCAAACCACCCAAGTTTCTTAGATCTTTATTGACTTTCCTGTTGTTCTGTCTGCTGGTTGATATAATAATTCTGTAAAATAGATCATTTATAATCAAAAATCAAGACGGTTTAGGCTTATTTGGAGGAATGTATGTATATATTTGAATCTGTATGATTCTGACTGTGGATTAGAGAAAATTTACCATAAATTAAAAAACAAAGCAAACAGTTTTAGTTGTTTGCATATAAATTAGGGGTGGGAATTTTTTTTTTACTAACTCACGATTTGATTAAAATTCGTGATGATTTCTGCTTTAATCGGTTGGAAAGGTTCCTCATGATCTGCTTTGCAAGGCAGAATGACAAACTGAGACGTTAAGGTGTCACGTTTATTACATTTTAAATATTACGCCATGTTTAGATGGAATTACTCCGTCCCTGCATCCTCCATTTTGTTGTAACGAAGTGTCACGTAGAGAGCGCTTCGCCCCCATGAACAACAACGTTGCATTTTTCATCCACAATTTTTTAGTCATTTTACAGCATTTGTAATTGTAAAAAATGTGTGTAATTTGTCACCAAATCGGAAAAACACTTCGTATTAATGTCTCCTGCGGATACAAACACCAGAGAGCGAACTATTGATGTCGCTCTCCAATCGTATTTCTGTGAAGACATTCAGGGATTTTCTTTTCTTTTGCGCTGTAATAATGTAATCAGTGACATCTTGGATAATTAACGGCTCTCTGCTGAGGTTTTTCCATATAATATGTCGTTAGTGAGATATTTTAAGTTTTATATCTTTTTCTTTAGGATACAAATGCACCACAAACTCTCTTTCCATTCCTAAAAGTTCCTAAAACATAAACAAAAACTTTCTGTAAGAAGAAAAGAAAAAGTAAAAATACATTCAAACTATTTGGACTATTTTTGGGATATTTTCATGGTGTAATAAAGTTTCCTGGCAGTTTTAATTGCTTTTTTTTTTGTGTATTTAGTCTGAATGGTTAATAAAGGGACATTTTCATATATGCATCTCACAAAAACAAAAACATGAAGTTCACATCTCGGCTTTCAACCAGTTTCTGCACCAAAGAGTTAAGAATGTATAAACACGTTTTCAGTGAGGCTTTTTAAATGTGAACATGTCATTTTAAATAGATATTTGCTGTTGTTATGGCTGTATGCAAAATAAACAGGGGTGTAATTACTGACTTATTGCGAGGTATCGCATGTTTTGTGCATTTCTGCTTAAAACATGGCAACAAACTTCTGACCAATCGCAACACGGCGTACTGAGCTCCTGACTCTGTGACGTAGCTCTGCTTCGCTGTAGCTTAGCTCCAATGTGTTTCCAAGGTGATCAATCTTCATTTTACAGTTTTTTTGCACAGTAAAGCTCATGTGCACTTCTGTTTTTCCGGGAATTTGGTAAAAACCAAAAAGTCCAAATGTTTCCCTTAAACGGAGACGGGACCGGCTGAATCTCTGATTTTTGCAGTTTCCTCCGCGCATGCGTTCCGTCTCCATGGCGACGTGAGAACGTTGCCTCAGACAGCGGATTTATTTCACTGTAAAAATTTCTACACTGATTTTAGGACGTTTTTAATCGATTCTGAATGAACGTAGAGTTGAACTCGTGTCTGTGTTTGTCCTGCCTTCGTTTTGAAAGCTGCTGACAGCTGTTATTTGTATTTCTCGTTCGCGCTGCCCTCAGATGTCGTCCTCGATGTCCAAATGTCGGGTTGACGGCTGCAAAATACAGAGGAACTGGGTAATTACTGGCTGTGCACTGACAGAAGAGGATTTGTCGAGCACTCGCTCCAGAACTAATGGCACCCTGAGTGCCGCTTCGCCTCTCAGCACCTCTTTCCTGTTTCAAGTGAAACCTTTACTTATTTGCTCGTCTTTCCCAGGTAATCCAGGTAACACTCAGCACAAGGTGTGAAGCTCTGCAAATTACAGGACTCTACTGTATATACATGTTTTCTATTCAGTTCTACAGATCTGTGTTGACTGATCTGAGTTTTTACTTTGTTTCGTCCATCTTTGTGGTATTTTGTGTTTCTGTCTGACTCCTCCTTCATTAACCTAACCGTTTTAACTCCACCTTGTTTCTTCACTCGTTATTCGCAGCGTTAGAATCTGAAATTACATTTATAGTTCGATAAATTAAACACAGAATTCTGCAGCACATCTACATGTTAAGCTTTTCAAAGTCAAGCTAGCATAACTTTGACTTCCCTCTCCCGCGATATATATATATTTTTTTAATTAAAACTCTTTTCTGGCTTTATTAGTTGTCATAGTAGCAAAGCTTTGCGTCCCTTCTTCTTTTACATAGCATGCTTACATTCAAGATGCTGCACCTTATTTTGACAACGTGGCAGCTAAAACCAGTGCTAGTCATTGTCAGCGAGCCACTTTTTGCGCTCCAGCAGGGAGATGCGGGGTCGGATCTCGTGCGAATGACGTCACATTGCCAGGGGTCTATAGAAACACAAGTTTTATCGGAATTGGTAAGTTTCCATTAAGCAAATTTATTTTCATAATTTGCGCAATTCTATGGCTAATGGAAACCCAGCTGGTGTTTCTTGTCTTGGTCAACATAAATCAGGAATGGAAAACGAGTTGACTGGACATTTCTGGGTAGCAGGTGTTGCAGAAGTTAAAGATCTTTCTCTCCAGTTTCTGCGGCGAAAACTAGAGAATTCATTAGACGTAAAGCAGGGCACACTTTTCCTCCGGGTGGTCAGCTCGTCTGCTGCCTTCAGTCTGGATGGGAGCTGGTTTCCATGACCACCAGGTGCAGATTATTCCCCCACAAAGCAGCGTTTGGCTGAAGCGGGGGAAACCGGATCTGTGTACCTGGCACTTTGTCCCGGTCTCCAGCTTCAGGTCGTGTTCACTAGTCTTCTTTGACAGCCTGCTGAACACAAAGGGACATGAAACCAGAGACCCTCTCCCCCCACCCCACCAACTCCAACCTTCACTCCATATTTTCCTTCTCCGGTTCTAGGAAATGTATACCATCGGCTTTTCACTCTCCATGATTTATGGCCAATGCCAACACTATAGACCGCTTTATGTCTCTACTGGTGATGTGATCCTTTTAGTATTATCAAAAAGATGCAAACGGCGTTAAACCCAAGCACCAGCTACCACCCATTTCCCCTTTTTAATGAATGAATAGACCATTCAGCATTTCACGAGGCCCCTCTCGGGAATGCCATTGTGCATTTTGAACCTCACTTTGCAGTTATATCCCTCTTTTTTTGCTCTCCACGTCTGCTTATCTTCTGATTGACTCTCATGATGTGTGTGCAGCTTTTCAGGGCATCCTTGAATTCCACTCATTCACCCGTCCTTCAACAGCGGCCGTCCCGTCTCTGGAGGCACTTACCCTCACAAATCTCACACCATGGGGGTGTGAACTGAGGAGAATCCTATGGGACAGGGAGATTACCACCAAGGCCACAGATCTTGTGACAAAAGAGGGATTTTGCTGAGTCCGAGACTTTGGATTGAGTTTTTTTCACCGTAAGCATCAGAAGGCTGGAAGGGAAGCCTCCAGGTGCGTTTGGTTTGGACGAGTTAAGCTTTAAAAGCCAAAGAACGGAGAAAAGACTCCAGCAGGGCCTCTAGACGTCGCTGCTTGCGTCTTGTTTTACACAAAACAAATAATTTGGTTCCTTATAGCTGTGAAATGTGAATCGGGAGCTTGAGGACAGTTAAAATCAATTCACTGACGTCATCGCGTGATGAAGATGCGTCACTTTGCTTCCCTTTTCGACATCAACCCCAAGTCGAACTATTTCATACAGAGTTTTGTGCCAGCTGTTGTCTGATTGGTCAGAAGTTTGTTGCCATGTTGCGATGTTGGTATTTCACTTCAACTAATCCATTTTTGTATTTGCAGGCATCGTAAATACGGAACGTTTGTCTGACGCGGGGAGGAATTATGTACATTGTCTAAGATTCCTCAGGAAATAACTACAAAGACTATCAAATGGCCAAAAACTCCTGAATGGAAATTACAACGCTGGCGTCCATGGAGGAGTTTGCAGAAAGGTGGCGCTCGCTACGTGACACTTCGCCAAAACAAAGCGGAGGATGCAGGGAGGGAGTAATTCCATCTAAACATGGATTAATATTTAAAATTTAATAAATATGAAGCTTTAATGTCTCGATTTGTCATTCTGCCCTACAAAGCGGACTGGGGGAGATCACGAGGATTCACTGCACACTGAGATTGAAGCAGAAATCAAAATTGATTTTGAATCAAATTCTGGCCCCAGAAATTGGAATCGAATTGTGAGAAAGTAAAAGATTCCCACTCTGCTATGTTTACATTTCACTGCTAAAAGTAAAACTCTTTGTACTCTTTCCTGTCTTTCCCAAGGTGGAGTGTTTCTTCAACACAAACAGCAAACACTGTCTGCTCTGGTTTTGGCATTTCGCTTAAATCCTCGGCTTCTTTAACCGGTTCTTTAGCCGCAGGCGACATGAATACTTTTTACAGTCGAATTATGTGCACTTGTACAATTTCCTCTACATAACTACAAAGACGGATGAAAATTGCTACGTTGTCGTCCACAGAGGAGCCCGTCTCTGTAGCGCTTCGTTGGAGCAAACAGTGGGAATGAGTGTGCCGAACACCGAAGTTGGTGTTGTGTGAGAGGTACGGCGACCACATGACTGCGTGTCGACTGCTCGGGTTTGGATGAAGTATGGGAAAGACTGAAGGCTCCCACATTTCTCCTTCTTTTCCTCTAATCCAAATGGATACCAGCAAGTTAGATGGGTTTGTTGGGAGTCCAACCCCGTTTCTTCACCACAGTTCAGCTTAGCTTCACCAGGTTATTAAACGCTGCACAGGCGGAGCGCTGGGCGCCTGAATGGTTATGCTTCATACCCTCTGACATTGTTCTGGTCCAGGTGGTTCAGTGCCATCAGAATTAGAGACGGGAAAGATTGTAGACTGTAAACATTTAGAGGTGCTTTAAAAGATTTGTAAGGCTTTTGGTCCAGACAGTGCCATTATTGGCAGGTTATCAGACATAGATAACCTGAGTAAACCCAAGAAGTTGTTTTCAAATGACAAAAAGCTTTTTAGGTCACAAATTAACTGTGATTGAGCCATTTCATGTAAGAGGTTTAGCCAGACTTCGGTTGCTTAATACCTGAACTGCAGATATAAGAAACTATTGAAATAGTACATCTGATGAATGAAAGATTTCTAAAAGCAACATGTTATCTAAAAAGATCCCATCAAAAACAGCAGAAAAAACAAAGTCAATAGTTGAGTTTCCATTGACCTTAAAATTGCTCAAATTGGAAATATGAAAATGGAAATACGGCATTTTTGAAAAAAGCTTTTGCACTAGAATGAGGTGTTTTTACAGCTGTGTCAAAATTTGTGTATTTCACAAAACACTTTTGAGTCGCATCAACAAACGGATGTTACTACTGGCAGAAACTACAAAGAAGATAACAAGAACAGATCAGAGGTTGTTTTAATCTCTTATCGCCTGAACAAATTAGATTTTAATCACGTTTCTTATTTAGAAATTCCACATTTGTTAAATTGTGTTTTTTCAACATTTTTAATGGAATAGCAAAAAAGTTTGCACACATTTGAAATGGAAATTCAATAATTATATAAATTTGAATCCACCTTAAATATTAATGACATATGAAAACAAGTATTCAGTGTCAGTTTGGGACCAGCTCAATGTTACTGGGCTATAGAAGAGGAGACTCCATGTGTTCATGGGAAACTGATTTATCACAGTTGATGACTATCAGAAATCCAGCAGGAGAACGTCCAGTCCAATGTGGCCTAGCCAAAGCCTGGACTTCAATCCAGTTAAGATGCTGTAGTTTGATGTTAAACAACACTTGGCTGGTCCACTCATCGTTGTCCACTCCATGAGTATATGGTGTCCAGGGCTTGTAGCGTGACCGTTAGCTTGCGCTGTTTGGTTTCCTCCTGACATGTTGCTGAGCGACACGGTGAAATATCTACTTTGGTCTGATGTGGCTAAACGTCGTCATTCCAGGAGTCGTGTTTTATTCAGATGCAGCCATAAATCACGTGATCCTGTTGGTTTTAGAGACACGACTTTCCAAATAGCCATACCTGTTCAGTGTTTGTCTAATTGTCCTGTCATGAACTTTAACCTTTAACCTGCTAACTGAAGCTTGTAAAGTCTGAGACGGAGCTCTTGTTCTTTTATTTGGTCCACTGGCAGCTTTCTGAACCGTTTTCCTCTTGGGAATAATCTTCCTCTCTGAGTGATGATGGACTTTAGACAGATTGAAACTGATTTTATTTTCCAGATCAGTTTTTGTTTATTAACAACACCTAACACTGACATTAAGCTGGATAAAAACTAAGCACAGTTTTAGTTGCATTAGCGAAACTATTGTTTACGATTGGTGTTTCAGGGTTAGCTTTGCCCACCACATGAGTCTTGCAGGTGTATGTTGGCGTCACTGACGGCTGTTTCATTATTAATATTTCAGCTTTCATCTACATACATCACCACATATCTAATACATTTTACAGCCTTTCTATTTATTTCTGCTCGGATTTGTTGCTTGTTTCTAAAAGAAAAACTCAAGTGGTTTTCATTTCTCATGCCTCATTTGTGGGAAGAAATATCCAGCGATTGCACATTTCAGTCTGCATTTCCTGGTAGCTTAAAGGCTTTCCGCCCCCACAGCAGAAATTAGCAAGTATTAGTGGAAA
This sequence comes from Poecilia latipinna, assembly GCF_001443285.1. Classification (NCBI taxonomy): domain Eukaryota; kingdom Metazoa; phylum Chordata; class Actinopteri; order Cyprinodontiformes; family Poeciliidae; genus Poecilia; species Poecilia latipinna. Next base: position 103,118 of record NW_015114277.1, on the reverse strand, counting down.
AATGCCTAAAAGGAGGCCAGGATTGCAAAAGTTGGTGAGGCTTTCAGTAGGATTAAGCCGCTGGGCTCTGCTGAGCTGCAGGCTCCAGGAAAAAGGAAAAGGTCACTCTTTTCTTCATCAACACATTTAGTTGCAGCTGTAAAACTGACAGCAGTACAGATGACCTAATTACCTAATTATCTATTCTTTCATCTCTTATGTTGCTTTTAAATCCATTTTTAAAAACCAGTCAGACTCATTACTCTCTCCAGCTTAATCCCAATCACATGGACTATAAACGGCGTTGCTTTGCCGAGGCTGAAGCGGAGTTAGACCGTGACCTCTGCCATTTTTTTTTTTTTTTGAGCTGAAGTGGGCAGTCTGGGAACAATAACCGCTGGCACCCTGGGATCTGCTAATTGAGGGACCTGATATTGTCTGGCGGATGAAAGCCTTCTTTGTGGCATCTCCCGATCTGCTGTATCACCCCGCGGCCGCCGATAGCCGCGGTAGCCATGACGCCATCCCCCTCCAAGCGCCGTCTGCATTCTTTGTCAGGGATTTAAGTGTCAATTGAAGGTGAGGTGTAATATTTCCAAAACGACTGGAGGAATGTTCCAGTTGGACGTAAAGATTTGCTCTTGAACATGACTGAAAGATGAGTTCTGCAGCAGGAACGGACAGAGATCAATCTTTGTTTGAATGCATACGCAGGTGCGCAGGTAGCAGCATTTCCCCCTGATTACAAAGTCCAAGGCCTGTAAAGGCAGGCAGAGGTTTTACATGAAGCGCGTGAAGAAATGATTTATTGAAAAGGGGAAAATCTGGAGAGAGACTCAGAAAAGGGCTCTTCTGTTGAAATGTTAAAACATATCAGGGGTTTATTGCTTGGAGTGAAAGTTTTCTTCAAATTAAGTTTTCACTTTTTAAAACCCTTTTTAATTTTTAAAATTCTGTCTGTTAAAATTCAGAAAAAAATACAAGAAAATTGTCTTTGGATGCTTCCTGAAAGGGGCAGTTTCATTTAA
>NW_015114277.1:86226-98498 GCF_001443285.1 Poecilia latipinna | reverse complement strand
ATGGACTTCGTGTTGCATTCATTCACTTTTTGATCATAAAACATAAGTTATTGCAGTACTCCTGCACACCAATAGGCGGCGTAAACACGATCGAACATATTTATGGTCTTATTTTGAAGTAAATATAAAACAAAATCAATATAAAAGCACTACTTTTATAAAGTTATAAGTCTCTAATGTCCGGTAGAATTGAACTCACCTTGCTGTAGGACGCCTACAGCAAGTTTAACAAAACATGTTAGAAGTAAAAACAGCTGTAAAGCCGCTTCATTTACCTCTGAAGTTTGAACTTGGGTCTTGGTTTGGCATCAGTTCTGTTTCTTATCACACTTTCTGTCTTTTTAACTGTTTAAATGAAGAAAGAAACAGAAACAAAACAAAATGGAAAAAAATTAATTACATTAAAATGTGAATTATAACATTAAACATTACATTAAAAAATGAAATTGGTGCTTGAGGATTCAACTTTGTAGTTGAAGTTGGCGTGGTAGCATTAGCTTCCACTAAATGCTGTTGGATTAGCATGTTAGCATTAGCATTCACTCATTAGCACAGATAACAATTTTAGCAAACTCCATGTACTTGTGATGATGATTATTAATAATCTCTATTAATGAAGCTGCTTCAGTAGCTAAAACTTTTCTCTTTAGTTAAAATCTGTGTTTGGAAACAGCCATTTCTGAGCTAAGCTAAGCTAAGCTTGATCCAGACTCTCTTCTGGTAATTTCTCTCTCATCCAGTGGATAAAAACCAACTTCTTCCAGGAAACCTGCAGCTGTTTAAAACGTTGTGACTGTGCAGCGCATCTCCTTTGAGTGTTTGATACAAGCAGGGATAAATATTTAACATCCTTTTTAAGTGTTTAGCATGAGGCTGTTAGGTGGTCAGCGTCCTGTGTAAGCCACAAGGGAATCCTAAGAATGCCCTGGAGGACAGAGGCGGGTCTCTGTTTTAATAAATAAAGTCCTGGAGTTCTGTTACTTGGTCCGAAGCCTCCGGCTATTATTGGTTTTTCTCCTTAGCTTTCAGAACGGCACCTTGTAGCTCAGCCGCTGCAGATTTAAGCACCTGTAATGACTCTGCTGTTAGATTGACTAGATTAAGAAACACTCAGAAGCTCCCTGTGAATTACACCCGAGGGCATCCATGTCTGCTAAACATCTGAGTCGGGTTGTGGCTTTTAAATGGATCATATTGTTTCTCTGACGCGTCTTTCTCTAATTATGCTCCTCCAACGTGGCTCATTTAGAGAAAAATGCTCATTAAATCTGAAAAACCACTTGCAGGTATTGGCTGGTCCCAAATTAGCCGCTTGCTGTTTTGTTCTGGAGAGACAGAGGTTTGGACTTGTCTCATCTGCTTCTTAAACTTTTGCTGTTTGTGCATTAAAACCTCTCAACAGTTTGGATTAGTCACTACCTCTTTCTTTGTTTCACCGGGTTTGTTTAGACGATAAAATCTGACAAGCCCTTACGAGTTTTTCACATTGATTTGAGCAGGAAAAGACATAAAATATTTTAAAATAAACCGATGTCTTGACTGCAGCTCCTCCAGCAAAGGATAATTTGCTGGTTCAGCATTTAGAAGTTAACCTTTAAGATTAACAATACAAAGAAACATCAAAAACTCCAATTAAGTCATTAAACTGAAATATTTGTCTCTGTATGAACCTGAGAAATAATTCGATTGATTGTGGGTGGAAAGCTAATCCAAATCTGGGCTCTTTTATTGAGAAAGATGATCGTCCAAATCATGAATTTGAAAACTTTGTGTTTTAAATTATCGACTGTTTCTCATTAGTTTCAGCTGAACGACATGCTGCTGTAGCGCTTTCACATTGTTTGTTTGCTTCTTTTGCTAATTTTGAAACATTTCTTCCAGTGGAGAGAACATTTTCCCCAATCGGCTAATACGCTAACGACAGAGCTAATTTTTCACTTAGCACTTTAGCTAACTTTGAAAATGTTTAGCATACTTAGCTTCCCCTAAATCAGTTTTTCCAGATAAATGCTAAAAGCTCTGATTTTGTATCTGTTTTGTCAACTTTCAGTTGAATAAACTGATTTTTTCCTCCCTCACATTTAGCTTCCCCTAAGCTAATTTTTTTTTTTCAGAATAACTTTTAAAGCATTAATATACTTGGCCATAAACTTTCAGTTGAATAAAGTTTGACGTTTGTGTTGAAGTTTTGGTTTGTGCAAGTAGACATTTATCTTCATGCTCTTATTTTGAAGTAGGTGCAGACTGTTTACACAGCATTTCCTGTCCTAAAGTTCTCTATCTTTTCCCCCAATAACTTTAAAACAAGAAACATTCAGGAACTAAATAAAACAAACAGTAGAGGACAAGATGTAAATACAATATCTAAGAGCAGAACGGCAGAAAAGCACCTTTGGCTAAGCTGTTTGTATCTCATATTTTCTTTTTAGACTGAAATAAGTTTGCAGCTCTCATATTGTGAATAACCACTAATCAGACCTACACGCCACCCCCGTCCCACACAAACTAAGCTTTAAAGTTTATTTCCTGACATTATTGGCAGCTTCTAATGCAGCACTGTGATGAAAAAGCAACAAAGGCTGCAAGACAAACAAAGGAAAGCAGGGTTTTACCTGTCAGAGTCTCATTTAGCCACACAACCTAACTGAGTCATTTTACAGGCTGCAACTCGCTCTTAAAGCCACTGCAGAGACCTCAGCATGTTAAAGCACTTTGCTGTTTGAGGTATGCATCTGCAGGAGCCTCCCTCCAGCTGCAGAAACCATCATTAAGCCGTATAGCCTCAGAGTTTTCTAATAAACACGGTTGCTAATGTCTTTAACTACCTTTGTGTTGAGGAGGGAAGTGCACAGAAACTGTTGACAGCGCTGACATGATGGATTATTTCATTTTGCTTCTCTTTAACCTTCAACTTCATGTTTAACCTGAGGGCAAGTCAAGTCAAACCTCCCCTGCTGCAGGGCCGCGTTAAGCTAGCAAAAACCCTGGCTGCTCTCCAAGCGTCACTACATCACGGCAGGTTCACTACGGGAGGTGAAGCGTCCACAGGCTACAAATTATGCCTTGATAAACTCAGCAGGCAGCTAACAGGCTGCAGTTTTCCTACGTCTTTACTGAACAAAACAGCTGCACAAATCAACGCTTTAGCATTTATCTGGAAGAGTTAGCTTAACAGAAGCTAAGTACGCTAAACAATTTCAAATTAGCAGAAGCACTGAAGTGTGATGTGAAAAATTAGTTCTGCCTTTAGCGCATACTAAACAAAAATGTGAAAGCAAAATAGCGTTTAGCTGAAGCTAATGCTAAAGAACATGAAGGAGGAAACAGCTGATTGTTGATGTTTGAATTTATTTAAATAAATTTTAGCCTGAAACCTGTGCTTTAGAATTTATCTGCAAAAATTTTCTGGACAGAAGCTAAGTGTGCTAAACAATTTCAAACTTATTAAAAATGCTAACGTGATAAGAAAAGCGGAAGTGTGGCCTCTGCTGGAAGTAACATTTTCAAAATTAGGAAAAGCACGAAACAAAAATGTGAAACTGAGATAGCAAAATGGTGTTTATGTGAAGCTAATGCTAAGCAGTTGGTCGTTATTTAACTGAAAGTTTACAAAACAACCAACTTAATCAACACTTCAGAATGTGAACAGAAAATTAGTTTAGGGGAAGTTAAGTATGCTAAATGTTTTCAAAGTTACCAGAACGCAAAACAAAACATTAGCTTTGTTACTAGTGGATTAGCGGAAGAGCTCGCGCCGCTGGTTAAAGGCGTCCCGGCTGTGCAAACCTCCACCCAGCCCTGCAGAGATATCCAGTTACCTGCTGAGGTAACCAGGTCTGATCTGACCTAAAAACCTGCAAAGTTGGAAAGTTTCCTTCTTCTTGCAGTTGAAATGTTTCAGTTTTTTGCTTTTTTTAAGCTCACAGATGGACGACGCCATCGCTGCTACGGACTGCACCTTTAAGGGTTTCATTTTCTTTTCAGAGTAAATCACGAAGCTGCTGGGGCCTCCGAGGGTCGCTGCAGGGTGAGAGCAAACCAACAAGCTGTTTTAACCAGTGGTGGACACATGTCCGCTAGTAGCAGAGCTAATGCTTCACTTAGCGCTTCTGCTAACTTTGAGAGTCATACTTAGCTTGGTCTATCAGTTTAGCATTAGCTTCCTCATAATACTGTTAGTAAAGCATTTCAGCATTAGCAGACCTGATATTTAGTCAGTACTATCAGAGCAGTGAACTTTTAGTGCCCACCACTGGTTTTTACGTTATAAGGAAATCCAAAATTTGTTTGGATGAGATAAAAAAATAATTATGAGATTTATTTCTTTTTAAAACCAAAATATCTTGGTTTTTAGAAAAGAAAGGTGGTAGCAGTAAACCAGCAACAGCTGTTGGGGTTTTAAGAAGAAACCGGGTGAGAAGTAGAGTCAGAGGAAACCCCTTTATGCCTTTCTAAGAAGTCATATTTTATATCCTGTTATGAAAAGATACATTCCTGAATTTATTTCCAAGGTCTGGCAGTTAAACACTTGTGTAGGTTTTAACAGATGACCATGAGAACATTTGCTTCATCCTCAGATCCAGATTCATTAGCTGCCCTGAAACCATTTTCCCATCCCTTTCTGCATTTTATCTCCTCTGACTTCATAAACTCCAGCCTCTGAATGCCCTTCCTGTAACAATTTGTAGCTGTCGAGGCTTATGTACTTTCTGTTGTTGAATGGCGCATTGTCTGGAAGGAGAACGAGGCCACACACATACAAACATCCACTCCTCCTCTTCCTCCTCCTTCCAACAGGAACCTGCGTGTGTGTGCAGCTCCAAGCTGAAACTTTCTGGATCTCCGTCCCGTTTCTGAGTGACACGCACAGGAAAATCTCCCTGGTGAAAAGTCTGCGCTCAGGGGGAATGCCTGAGCGCAGACAAAAGCGGCGTATCCTCACTTAGCTCCTCCACCCATTGCGGCTAAACGCAGCAGGACGGCGGTGGAGAGCTCCTCGGTTCGGTTCGGTTCAGACTGCAGGAATATCCATGAAGCTGAAAGATTTCTGTTGTCTCCATTTGGTGCTCATTCCGATGAGACTTGGGTTAGGACGACAGAAACGTCACAAACTGACGGTTAGAGCCTCATTCTTGCTTCAGACTCTGGAGGTTTCCAGACTTTAGTTTCTGCTCAGCTCTCTGAAGGTCCCACCAAAGCATTTCAATCACATAGAGGTCTGAACTTTGACTAGGCCATTGCAGGACCTTGATTCTGCTGTGTTTGATGGCGATGTTGGACAGATGGACTGACATTAGAATACTTTGGTCTCTAGAAGAGATCATTACTTGAACTGTTTTCTAAACTTTCAGTTGAATAAAGTTCAACATCTGTGATGAAGTTTTGGTTATCGACTGTTAAGAATCTGTAAAGTAGTGAGCCATTTATATTCATGCTCTTATTTTGAAGGGAGTGAAGAGTGTTTGCACAGCAGTTCTGCTTCCTGTCATGTTCTCTCTCTGTTTCCCTCAATAACTTTATTTCAATCTAGAAACAAACAAAATAAACCAGAAAGTAGAGAACAATAAATATCATAAATACAATATGTAAATATGTTTATGATTAGAGTTTTAGGGTTAGCACAACTAGTACGATGGTACTAGTCAATCAGCTGAGTTGTTTCTGCTGATTCATAATTAGAAAATATTTTAAACGGGGAAAAATCAATACTTTTAACTTAACCTGCTGAACCAACTTGTATTTAATCCTACATTGCAGTTTATATTTTGTTTATAGGACCAAACATCCCTTAATTACTCCAAAGTTTTACTGAATGTAATAAAAATGCGTGAATATGAGTGGAGTGAACTCATTTTGTCTGAGGTGAGCGAGTTCAGGCATCTCTAAGGCTTTGACACTAAAAACACAAATATCATAACAGAGAGTATATCAGTGTCAGAATCAGAGCCAAGTATTTGCTCAATGAAGCTGCAGTGAAAAGCAGCCGCTGCTCAAACACAGAGCTTTTCTTCTTCTGCTGCCGCTAAATGACACCAGGGCAAATAATGCGACACATTGAGACGAGTTCTGTCAGATCTTTGATGTAGAGGATGAAAGGTCTCTGGTGTGTAAGAGACGGTAATCTGAAGAAAACCAGACCAAATATATCAGAAACATATTTATCTTTATCCAAAACAGCAAAATCAAAGGGCTCTTATGGTGAAAACTTCTCATTTGGCACGTTTTCATACTTCCATTTGGATCTCAATTGATTATAAAAACAACCCAACGGTTTAAACAAATCCATCCAGTCGCTTTTTGGAAATTATTTAATGATTTTGGTGTCAGAAAAATGAGTCATTTCAAAAACCTTCCAGATGTTAAGTTACATTCAGTGTTACCTAGCAACCCAACCAATGCCCAGGGCCGTTACCTAGCAACCCACCAATGCCCAGGGCCGTTACCTAGCAACCCAAGCCACGCCCAGGGCCGTTACTTAGCAACCAAAGCCACGCCCAGGGCTGTTACCTAGCAACCCAAGCCATGCCTAGGGCTGTTACCTAGCAACCCAACCAATGCCCAGGGCCGTTACCTAGCAACCAAAGCCACACCCAGGGCCGTTACTGAGCAACCCAAACCACGCCCAGTGCCGTTACCTAGCAACCCAAGCAGAACTCCAGCATGTTTGGTCATCTAGTTTTACTGCTGCCTGTGCTGAACAATGGCTGCTGCACTGCAAAAACACAAAAACTTGTCAAGTAGTTTTGGTCGAGTTTCTAGTACAAATATCTTAATACATTTGAAATAAGGTAAAACTAACTTACAAATAACTTGTCAGCAAGAAATAGGAGATTTATTCAAGTCAATAATTTCTTAATATTTGTGAAAAAAGTACAAGTTCCACTGGCATATTATTTTCATTATTAACTGGTACTTTGCCCATTAATATTAAAGAATTATTACGAAACAAACTCCTATATTTTGTTGAAAAGTTATTTGTAATGTATTTTTTGTTTTATTGTGTACTAAAACATTTAGAAACTGGAGCAAAACACTTGGTATTAGTTTGTGCTTTTGCAGTGAAGTGTTTTGTCATTGACTCGCTGCACAGAAACCACTTGCGGCATTCTTGGTGTTTGCGCAGTAGGCTTGACTTTTGCTTGTCAAAGATGTGTGTTTGTATAATTGTGCATCTGTTTGCAGCCGTTTTCACATGTGACTGTAAACGTCGAGTTGGGGGCGTGGCCAGCTGCTGTTTATTTGGATTTAAAGTGACAGAGGCCCTAAAACAATTAAAATCTCATTAGCTAAGAATGATTTGGAGCGAAAAACGTAGTGAACATGTTTTGTATAGGCCATAGATCTATCCTAACCTGTGAAAGCCTAACTTCACTCTTTGCATTTAATGAATTTTACCAAACTGTTATCTGGATTTTTCTGTGGTTTCTTTGGGGAGTTTTAGGAGCAATTTCCCTCAAATAATTACTTGAGCCTCAGAAAATGATTCTGCAGCCGTCTGAATAGCAGCTCAATGCAAAGCAAATCCCTGTTTTAGTGTTTAGGAAGTCAAGGCCCACGTTGACCCGGTGGGATGAATTCAACCACAACCTCTCCCTTTCTCTTTCTGACTGCTGCTCTCCTCCTACACGCCATCATTAAAGGCCAACAGATGTTAGCCGCATCACATGTGGATCGAAATCCCCCCGCCCCCACGCCAGCGTTTTATTATGCACTTCACCACTGCCGTAAATCTCTCCAGGGAATCGAACCGTCGCCTGTGTCTGAATGACCAAACAAACGTTCCCCCCAGGCGGCAAACGTAGCCGCTGCTCTTCTTTCACATGCAGGAGATTCGGGTATCGGGAATCCTGAACCAACATGATCGAAATGCCGTTTTTCCCTGCTTTGTCCCGTCTCTGTTTGACATATTTTTTTGTTCTTTTGGGATAATTTGACCTGGAATGTTTTCACGTCAGGCTTCAGAGCTCATGGGCAGCAGCTGCTCAGGTAGGAGTGTGAAATCAGTAATCAGACATCAGAGGTTTGGGTTGTGGAAATTTGATTTCTTTTTCTGATGCATTTCTGCAGCTAAAATCAAAAACTAAAATCTTAAACTTTTACACCTTTTACTATGCCACATGCTACAATCATAAACTTCTGTTTATTTTTTTATGAAATTGTAATCTATGATGCTCCTAAATAAAATCCCAGCTCTATGTTGTTGGATAACCATTAGCTCCAAGTTATCAGGGCTCGTATTCCCCAACAATCCTGTTTTCCCACCTGATTATTGGTTCAATTGGGAGCAACACCGCCACATTTGTTACATTTCCAGCTGCTGTGGTTCTCTCTCTGCTCTGAATCAAACCAACCAAACCCTTTTAAAAACCTGTTCCCCTCCTGGCCTGAGGGGGCGCTGCACCAAGGACCAATGAAGGGAACAACACAAAAATATCTCAAGAAGCTTCCTTCTTCACCAAATGGAAATAAAGATTGTGTGGCGTCAGATTTAAGCGGTTGTAGATCGCTTCAAAAGCAGGAAGTGAACTACAGCCCAAAGCATTCTGGGTAAATGCAACCAAAACAAACGAGATTCTAGTGCTAGTCGGACAAATGTCTCATGATCGTTTGCCAAAGACAAAAGATAAATCCTCCAACCGCTAAAATCTGACTGCACTCTATTTTTGTTTCCATTTCGTGAAGAAGGAAGTTGCGCTCAGTGTCTTCAAATGTTTCTCTGTCGTTTCCATCAGTAGTTCTAGGTGCAGCGCCCCCACAGGCCAGGAGGGGAAGAGGTTGCTCAAAGGGTTTGGTTGGTTTGGTACAAACCATTACTGAAAATGTTACAAATGTTGCAAATTTGTTCCCCAAACAAACTGAGTCTACCAGACTATCAGGTGGGAGAACAGCCTTAAACACACATAATTCTGATAAATGGAAGAAATTTTTAAGAAAGGAAACAAAATCCGGAGCTTGGAGTTAAGAACAGATTCATTAAATTAGTCTTCATGTCAAAACGTGCTTCTGAATGATCATAGATGTGGTGAGACTTAAGTATGGAAACAAAAGGAAAAACAAAAAGCCAGAGCCAGACCTCTGTCTCCATGAAACTGATGTGAAAAGCAGACCTGGGGCTCATTAAGGTGAAGCAGCCACAGACATTACCTTGACTGGTCGTTCATGATGATGTGCTGTCTGATAATTGATGACTCAGCAGCATTCAGGTTTGCCTGTATCGTCTTGTCGATTCGGAAGCATGGAGGCTTTCATCTGCAGCTTTTCCAGCGTTTACAGTCGGATTATGAATAAGAATTTCCAGAGTTTTTATTCCAGGGAATAGACGGACTTACCTTTGGCATGATGGAGGAAGAAGGAAAAGATGAAGGGTAAATTCTGAGAAATAAGACAAAAAGGCTAATTAGGTTACTAAACAAACAGATGAGTTTCATTACTTTTTAAAAATATTGTGACATTATGATGGGAGAAGACAAGAAGCAAGGATCTTGGGTTGAAACTCTTCCATTTCACCCCAATCACTCCATCTTATTGGTGCCTCAGCTGAAACTATGAGGCCTGGACAGCTTTAGGTGTTTTGGCCTAAAGGGTCCAGGAAGGTGGACCCTGTAATATCATCATGCTGTTTGTCCTGCATGCTGTTCACACCAGCATAGTAAACACAGAGACCATGGCAGAGAGGATCGGCTCTTACGAGTCCACAGGTTTGGAGGACACGATGATTGATGAGCTCCAGCATCAATCCAGTTCGCCTGCTGCAGGTTTGGTCTAACGTCCTTCCTCGTCTCTCAAATTCCTCGGCTGGTCATCCTGGTCTGGCTGAAAATGATGATGGTCGTCACCCAACTGCACCAATGAGAACGGATTTCGGGAGTTTGCCCCGACCATGCAGAACCACGCAGCAGGCAAATATGACCATCATCCAACCTCTTCACGGCAGTCTGAACGACCTGATTCTCATCTTTCACCGCTCAAAATATTTCAGCCTCTGCCACTTCGAGATTTGGAAATAAATTATATGTGACAGTTTTCAAAGCGTCTGCAATCTGAATAGTGAAGCTGCATTTTATCCGACTTTTACATCAGAGACGTGAGACACGCGTCATAATTCTGCAGCAGAAGAAGCCAAACTAGGCATAAAAAATTATAATCATGAAACATGACTGCAGTCTGTCAGTAATTCACATCACAATCCCACCATTCTTGGCTCTGACTGCACATGCAGACAGACCAAAAGTTGGGCTTCCTTTGTCTTAAGATCTTGACGATTCTGTCGGCTCCCATTGATGGAACAATCAATGGGATTCGCCTCGCCTGGAGTTCCCCTCCGTCTGTTCGCAGGTCGGAGAAAACGCTCGCTCCTGACTCATGCTTGCTACAAACCAGCATTACATTTATGCTGTTCTTCTGTGGATGTGGGCTGCTTGGGGATTATGAACTGTTCACTCAGAAGACTGATTGCAGTCACATTTAATCAGTAGTATGAACAACCAGGCAAATAATAATAATAAAAAAATCGTATTTCAGAAAATTAAAAATCTGAATTGAGCGTCCAGACCTGCTCAGGCCGTGACGTCCTGGATGAGCCGCTGATGAACTCTAGGCCTCTGCGCTGTTTGATGGTTCTCACTGGTTCGGTGGCGTCCCAAAGCCTTAAAAATGTCTCTGAAACACTTTCCAGATTTTAGTAGAGATGTTTCTCATCTGTTCTTGAGGTTCTTCACTTTGAGTCATGAATCACATGAATTGCTTTTTGGGATCAGATTGAATTGATTGTCTAGTGGTGACCAAAGAGATGGTGGTTAATCAGGAGGTGATCACCGCCTCCTATGGCGTCTGGATCTGTGGTACGGTTGTGTCCTTCATGCCTGGTTGACTGGATAAAACGGTTCCTTTCACTCGTGTCACTGCAGTAGACCACCGTCAGTCTCTGGACCTAATGACGTTCAAACACATGACCATGTGTTTTGGTTTAGCTGGCAGAAGAAAACAGCTTGGTTGAGGTTGTTTGAAGCACTCAGTGCGTCCAGAAGCCTGCAGTTAATTTTCTGTTTTTAAGCACCAGTTTAGATCACCAGATGACCTTTTCAGTGCAGAAGCGGTTTGAAGCGGTACATTGCTCTTCCCAGAACTGCTGTTACTTTCTAAAGTTTCATGTAGAGACCAAAACCTGCAGCACTTTGATGTCATTTATTGTCCTTTGCTTGTTAAATCAATATTCTGTCTCGCTCTTATGGAGTCCCAAACACAAGCCAGCCTCTCTGTGGCGAACTCAGCGCCTGGAGTTCCCCTCCGTCTGTTCGCAGGTCGGAGAAAACGCTCGCTCCTGACTCATGCTTGCTACAAACCAGCACAGCATTGTTTTTGTTCATTTCTGAGTGAGTCACCGGCCAGAAACAAACACGAATTGAGTCTTTGTTGGTTGTCCCGCTAGGTCCGTGACACACGGATGAGCTGTGAATTCAAACCTGCTGCACTGCAGAGGAAATGCTGGTGAATACAGTCTGCTTTGCATATTTCTACTGCGCAGATAAAACTAAGAGGTCTCAGCTTTCAGTTTATGTTGCAGGAGAGGAAGAAAACCTTAATCAGCTGCAAATGAGTGGTTTGGAGAAACAGCCATGGCCTGTTATCGTTACAGAAACAAACTGAGACCAAATAAACAGTTTGTCTCAGATTCTTTCAACATGGAGCGTGACGAATGTTCCCACATGGTGGCTCATTTCTGTTAAACATCCTGGCATCTTTTCACAGCTTTTCCTTCTAGCGGATGGATGGATGGATGGATGGATGGATGGATAAACAATGGATGGATGGATGGATGGTTGGATAGATAAAGAAACAATGGATGGATGGATGGATGGATGGATGGATGGATGGTTGGATAGATAAACGATGGATGGATGGTTAGTTGGATGGATAAACGATGGATGGATGGTTGGTTGGATAAATAAACGATGGATGGATGGATGGATGGTTGGTTGGATAAATAAACGATGGATGGATGGATGGATGGATAAACGATGGATGGATGGTTAGTTGGATGAATAAACGATGGATGGATGGATGGATGGATAAATAAAGGATGGATGGATGGATAAACGATGGATGGATGGATGGATGGTTGGTTGGATAAATAAACGATGGATGGATGGATGGATGGATAAACGATGGATGGATGGTTAGTTGGATGGATAAACGATGGATGGATGGTTGGTTGGATAAATAAACGATGGATGGATGGATGGATGGTTGGTTGGATAAATAAACGATGGATG
>NW_015114277.1:11448-82754 GCF_001443285.1 Poecilia latipinna | reverse complement strand
ATAAACGGTGGATGGATGGATGGATGGATGGATGGATGGTTAGATGGATAGATAAACGATGGATGGATGGGTGGTTGGATAGATAAACGGTGGATGGATGGATGGATGGATGGATGGATGGATAAACGATGGATGGATGGTTAGTTGGATGGATAAACGATGGATGGATGGTTGGTTGGATAGATAAACGATGGATGGATGGATGGATGGATGGATGGATAAACGATGGATGGATGGTTAGTTGGATGAATAAACGATGGATGGATGGATGGATAAATAAAGGATGGATGGATGGATAAACGATGGATGGATGAGTATTTTCTTTTCCAGGCGTGGAAGGAATTTTCCCAGAATTCCCTCTGCTCGCTGCATGCAGCCTCTTCCTCTCGGCGTTCGGCTTCGTGCCGTTCCCTTGTTGCGGATCAGAGTCCTTCCTTCCTTCCTTCCTTCCTTTCTCCCTTCCTTCCTGCCTTCCTTCACACGGCTCTTCTCTCCGTTTACATTACGGACAGAAACTCTGAATTCCCAGAACGTTCCCGTTGCGTTTTCTCATGTGGGAAATTGGCTTCAGTGAGACCCGGAACACAAACAACCGTCCGGAGGAGCCAATCCCCAGAGAGCACTTCCTGTTCCTCCAGAGCAGGGCGGACATGTTGCCGGAACGGTCCTGAGGGAAAACCCGGACAGGCCACATGCTTTAATAAAGCATCTGGATCATTTATTCTTCCCTCTTTTCTTGGTCCACAGCTAATCCTCTCATCAGGTGTTGATTTTCCCCTCAGATGATGGTAAACGGTAGTTCAATGAGCTGGCAGCGTGTCGTTTGGCCTCCGGTCGGACCCTTTGACCTGGTTTTGGGAGTCGGATGTCTGAGGAAGGAGACGTTCCGACATGTTGGAGCGAACAGCTGGAATGTGCCGCTCCTGCACCAACCTCTGCACCTCTGGACTCACACAGCTTCACTTTTCCTGTCATCTTTAGAAATACAGCTGTGGTGGAAAAGAAAGTACACCCTGACTCAGCCTCAGGATGTTCGCCACCAGTTTCCACACCAACGATTAGTGGGAGATGTACCACTGATTCTCCTACTGGACCAGCTAACCGACGCTAATTACAGCTGATTACCTGATTGATTAGCCAGCAGATGCTAATTACAGCTGATTACCTGATTAATTAGCCAGCAGATGCTAATTACAGCTGATTACCTGATTAATTAACCAGCAGATGCTAATTATCGATTGGTTACTTGATCATCATGAGTTGGAGCTCTAATATTAAAGCAACGCCAACATGGAACAATGTCAGCCATGAGCTCAGAAAAGCAACTGTTGCTCCCCATCAGTCTGTCCAGGGTGAAAGGTCAAACTATCTAAGCTAACCAAGAGCTTCAGATCAGACTCTGCAGGTCTCAGCAGGTTAAAGGTCAAAGTTCATGACAAGACAAGAGTTGAAGAGGAAATGAAGGACAATACTTCACTCCACTACTTGAAAAGTGGATGGATGTTTGGTTGGATGAATAAATGGTTGGATGAACAGGTGGTTGTGGATGGATGGTTGGAACCTAACCCTGACCCAGTGTCCCAATGGCCTAGTCAAAGTCCAGACCTAAACTGAAGCTCCGTGGAAGGAAAACTGGGCTAAAACGAGCAGCTGAGAGAGAGAGACGGCTTTAACAGATGGGGTGTACTTACTTATTTTATTGTTTTCCAAACTCAACTTTTCCATATTGAATTTACAGGATGAGAGTTAAATGATTTCAGACCCTTCTAGAAACCAGATCCTGAACATAGAGGGGTGTACTTTCTTTTCACCTGATGAAGACGCGCTGCGTTCTTTGCCCGACTCTCCTGGCTGTAAATGTGCAGCCAGGCGGCGGCGCGCCCTTTGAACCCTGTCACCCCGGCGACCCCGGGTCCGGATTCCTGCAGAGGGAGGGTCGTCTCCTCCAGGTGAATGATTAGTCAGGGCGCCGTGACCCCTCGCTCCGGGTTTACACGGCGAACCGGTCGCCGTCGGCAACACTTCCTGCTCTGTGTTTGTTTTAAAACCTGGAGGAATCAAAATGTGAAAGTTTCCAGGATGGAAACGGAGGACAGCAGAAACACGGAGCTGCTTGTCTTTACCTGTGTTCAGACGTTGTGATTGGCTGAGAGTCACCTGCTGGCGGTGACCCCTCAGCTGACCTCACTGGGACTGGGTCGCCCCCTGCTGGTGGAACCTGGAATCACACCAGAGAAATGATGGATCCAGTGAGAACAGAAACAGAAACAGTTTGTTTTAAATGGGATGAAACAGGATTAAATGGGAAGTTTGGAAATTATTTTTATTTTTCATCAGATCAATAGAAAGAAGAAGATTAAAACTTTTTTAGACTTTTTCTGTTCTGTAGATTAAAAAGTAATTATGGGCAACCATCCATCAATCCATCCATCCATCCATCATCTTCCATATTTTCCTAATATTATTTTCTAATAATTTCCTGCCTGTTAATTTCAGATTATTCTGTTCCAATCTGTGAATCTCTTCCTGCCTCCTGCATCAGGCTCATTTAGTCTCAGTAAATCTAATTGAATCATTTACTACCCAGAGCAGTGATGGGCAGCAGGCGGTAACCTGATCAGCTGATCTTCCTGCTTAGAACAGAAGTTTGGATATTTGGGTTAAAACCGAGGAGAAACCCTGCAGCTGAGTTTCAGATTAAACCTGATCAGCTCAGCGGTCTGCGCCGCAGACCAAAACAAGCAGCCTGAAACGACTTCGTTATCTGCAGCGGCATCAGACGGAAACCGAATCAAAACGGCGCCTTTTGTTTCCCTCCTGCAGCGTTGTGGCTCCAATCTGCCAGCTGCTGACAGCTTCATGATGGCCTGTTTGATTTTCCCCAGGTGGGTTTTTGTCAGCAGAGCACCACCTGCTGCTTGCTTCTGGTCATTTGCTCATTTACAGGACAGTTATTTTAATCTGTTGTTTCTGGTGTTGAAGACCTTGTACACATCAGATTCAGGGTTTTAAGAAGTGTTGTGGTTAGATTACAAAGGCGGCTGATGGATGTTTGTTTCATTATGAACAGCAGAGGGCGCCATTTCCTGTCTCTGTTTCTGCAGCTCCTTTCTGAGAGCAGTAAAATCATTAAACTGTTTAATCAAGTTTAGCACCTGTTTTCTGTAAATAATTGCTTGATATTGATTTTAAAACACAAGTTTCATCGGCAGATTATGATGAGACATTTTTCACATATTTTTCTTATGTTATTAGTGAAATTATCTGCCAGTGAAACTAATATGTTTTTTTAGCAATATGAAGCAAAACTTAAAACAAGCTCCTATATTTTAAATAAAAGTTACTTCTAAGTTATTTATGTCTCATTTTTAGTGTATTAAGATATTTGCACTTGAAACTAGACCAAAAACATTTGGTAAGATTTTGTGTTTTTGCAGTGCAGATTTAATTTCCTGCTGTTATTATAAATAAATCCAGGAACCACAACAGAAGTCTGACGCTGATGATGTCTGGAACTGTCAGCTTTTAAATCCAACCTGTGTGAATAAACACTCATAAATCAAAAGGTCTGATTAAATCTTTAACCTTGGAGGTTAAAAGGCAGCGATGGATTTTTGTGGTATTTTAATCTTATTGTAATGATTTATTTGCTTGAGTGTTTGGGTTTACATTGAGACGTACATCTTGATCAGAGCGGTTAAAGTAAAACGCCGAGTCTCACAGGCTGAACACAGATCCAGCAGATCCACTCTGGTTGACACTGTAGCTGTTTCTGCACCGCAGGCGTCGTTTTCCCGTTGTTAAGGAATGCGTCTCCCAGAGAGTGACAGCCAGGCTGTTGCTGCTTGTCTGAGCAGGAAGCCTGCAGGCTCGATCTGCAGCAGACGTTCGGTTGACTGATGGAGCCGAGCTTTAACCAACCAGCAGAGGCATTCTCATGCATTTAAACAACGAACGGCACAAACTCGGACATTATCAGCGACGTTGGAAAGGGACTCTGGTTTAAAAAGCAGTTCTTACAAAACACTTGATTGGAAAATGAAGATTTTTAGAAGAATTGCAGTTTACAACAAGATCAGTATTATAAGATATTAGATGGAAGAATAAACAACAAAAAAGAACAGCTAACAAGCTAAATATTTAGTTAGCAAGCTAAATGTTTGACACCCAACTAAATATTTCATTTGAAGCTAAATATGTAGATTAAAACTAAATGCTTAGTTAAGTTAAATATTAACCTCAAACTAAATATTCAGTTAGCAAGCTAAATGTTTTTCCTTTAACATATTTAGCAAAGCTATATATTCCACTTCCTGCTAAATATTTAATTAATCAAACTTTTTGCTTAAAACAAAATTTTTAATTAGCAGGCTAAATATTTTGCTTCAAACTAAATGTCAAATAAATGTAGTTTCAAAATATTTTTCATATGGAGCTAAATATTTAATTCTGTTGCTAAGAACTCTAAGTTTAGTACCAAAACTTTGCAAATCTCTTAAACTCCGACTGGAGTGACTTTTGACTTCTGCCTATTCAATATCAAATATTTAGTTTGAAACTGTGACATTTATAATAGAATGAATAACTTTGTGAAATTCGGACATTTTAAAAAGAACGGCCATTTTTTCCTCTTCTAACAGACTAACCCAAATCGTTGCTGTTTATTTTGACTGAGTAACTTTACAAACGGTATGGAATCGTGGCCTCGGCAGAACTCAAATACTCAAATCCACTTCTGTGACGTAGAAATAACGCAGAATACTACGGCAGACATTTTAGAGCCACCAGATTTTCCAGGAATGTCCTTGAGTTTCTCACTGAGACCATGAAAGCCACATTCCTGAGAAAGGCGAGGGAACCGCGGCCATACCGGGCTGACTGCACTCTGGGCCTGTCTCTAATCAACATTATTGGAGATTTTAGAAAACAGTCAGTACTGTTGGACATATTTGTGGGAAAATGTGACCTGAAACTCTTCATGGCACTTAAATTTACCAAATGATGTAACTCAAAGGGTGGATGTTTTTTTTCTCAATGTCTTCCATTTACTGTTCGACTTTCTCTGGGAAAGTGTAGCAGTTGATGGCCTGATGTCTAACCGGGGCACGATCATCCCTCAGGCGGAGTGGCCCCGTCAGAACCTGCCCCTGCAGGCCTGACGAGTCTCCATCTGTGGGAAACCAGAACCCTTTCCCTCGGAGCGCGATAACCGTGACCCCGTGACCTCCATTCTGTTAGACAACCCCCCGCTCCTCTTTCTCTGGCTGTCGCACACACTCAGTGACACACATTCACTGCCCAGAGATCTGAGAGATGGAAGACGAGATGTCGTTTAAATTAGGGTCTTTCAACGTGATGAGCACGGCGGGGAGGGGTGCGGCTAAAAGCTGGAGCTGATGGAGGCCGCGCTGCAGCTCAGGCTGGGTTATTATGGTCTGTTTTACCTGAAATCTGCTGCTTAGGATGGGTACATGGGAAACATGTTCATTACTTTACACAAAATTACTGTGCAAAGAAGAATCTCATTATATTGAGATTTTATGTGTTTTAGGGCGTTTTGCCACTTTAAATCCTAATAAGCTGTTGCTGGCCACGCCCCCCCCCCCACCCAACGTTTACACTCACACAGGAAAATGGCTGCAAACAAATGAGCAATTATACAACCATACGTCTTTTAAAAGCATTAGTAGAGCCTCCTGTACAACCAACAAGAATGCAGCAAGTTGTTTCTGAATAGTAAGACACTTGTCTCTTCCAGCAGCCATTATACAGTTCATACAGTGGCAAAACCAGCTGACCAAACATGCTGGAGCTCCTCGTGGGTTGCTCCAACCCAGGGTAACGCGGCTGGGCACCATTGCTAGGTAACGGTGGAACGTGACTCAACGTTTGGGATTTTTTTGAAATGGCTCGTTTTCCAGACACTAAAAAACATTTAACTCTTTTCCAACAACCGGCTGTACAGAAACATGCAAAAAGTGAATTTTGCATAACAAGTGCCCTTTAAAGTTTTATGTTTCCTGGTCCAAATGTACCCAGAGCTTACATTTGGACTTAAAATGAACCTTCAGGCTACTTTCCTGGAACTTAACATTAAAGGAGCCCAACTAAAGTTTACAAAGCAGCTGCATGAATTAGCGCTTTAGAATTAATCCAGAAAAATTAAATCAAGGGAAACTAAGTGCGCTAAATGTTCAAAGTTAGCAAAATTGCTAAAGCGCTATTAGCAGATTGGCAGCAATGGAAATGGTTATGGTTTCTGTTGAATGTGTTGCTGCCATTACTCCCAGCAATCACATTTTTGCCTGAAGAAATGAAGTATATAAGTAAAGTATTACCTTCTCAGAGCTAGAGAGTTTCTTTCCAAAATGTACCCATAATTCACAGGCTGCGTTCACTAAACTTCCTGATTCTCACATATACAGGTTTGTTATTTGAATTTACCAGCTGCCCTCAGAGAAACAATGAATTACTTTCCTGAAATATTCAAAGCTAATGTGTCTACCAGAAAGCGCTCCAGTGATTCCTCCTGCCCTAAAGGGAAAACCGCACCATTTCCTTTGTGTTGCTACTCTTCAGTGGAGCAATTCAAGCTTCCCAGTTTCCTGGTTCGTTATTTAAAGCTGTTCTGGTCTTAAATTAGTCACTGAAGTTAAATTTAGAGTGTTTGAAATGAACCCTCCGGGTGTGAAATCGGATATGGGAATCGCAGGGATGTTGGTGCTGCAGTGAGTCGATCAGCCACCTGCTCTCTGATGGACTCATTCCTGGCGTTGGGTTGCATCCTTTTGTCTGTTTCTGTGAGGACAGACACACGGCTGGAATTTCATCCCATCTTTAGGATTTCTTAAACATTACAAAAAGTGACAGAAAGATGTTTTAGTTTGCTTTATGTTTGTAACCCAAAGGAAAACAAGTAACGTATTAGCTTTTGAATTTGTTAACAAATGCTACATTATCACACTTAATGACACTTTGATACTATTCTACTTCATATTTAACTAAGGAGGACTGAGCCTGCCAAAATTGGCATTAAATATAGTAATAAATAAATGGCTTCATAAATTAACTAATGTGAATAATATTGTATCCAAAAACAGAAAATCTTTCCCAGTTTATTTGATAATACATTGTGACATAGATTAATATATTTTTAAATAATATTCAACAGTATTATTTTAACATTATCACTATTATTTAATGTTCAATCTTGTTTTATTTATTTAAAATATTTCCTTATTTAGTGTCATTTTATTTCCTTACTAACTTCTTCACAATCTGTATTTCTTGGTTATTTACTGTAATTTTTTAAAATCATATATTTATTTTTTATTTAATATTTTCTTTTCACACTTTTGTAAAATTTAATAATAGTAATATTTAACTTTTTATTTTTTGGATGCAATATTTTACACATCAAGTACTTTATAAAGCCATTTATTTATCTCTATAGTTGCCAGTTTTGGCATGATCAGCCCTCCATAGTTACCAACCAACCCTCTCATTTTTTCCGTGTTCTTGCCTAGAAAGCTGTAGTTTCAGCTTCTCCCATTCCTTTTTCTCCAGCCTTAAACACACAGTCCCAACTTTTGAACCCCTCAAGCTGTAATTAACGGTGCGACAGCACTTTGAAACAGGAAGTCCTCCAGTCGGTTCTTCTTCATGTCTTAAGGAGACTCTTTATTAGCGCAACGAGAGATGAAAGAAACGTTGAAAACAGCCACATAATTTCTGACAAACTCCGTAAAGAATGTTCTGTGTTTGATGTCTGGAGATTACATGCGCTAAAAGATGCAGACTGACGTTGCACAAACATCTTCAGATGTAATTTATGTTTCTGCTTAGTTTTTTCTTCTTCCTAAACTGCAATTACTGCTGACAAGCAAACCTTTTGCTAAATACTTTTGCCAAGTTGACAAAAGGTGTGTTTGGCCACCCATGCCTGGTTGGCTCCATTGGAAATTGGTAAAGTTTCTAGTTTATTTTAAACTTCAAGACATCTTGATTAAATGTAAGATAACCAGAAGGGAATTGCCATCTAAAGTTTACAGTAATCTTCAAATGAGGCTTGAAATTGGTCCTCTACTGAAAGGCATTTTTGAAGGCTAACTCGAGAAAGTCCTTTTGCCTCCTGGAGTTGTCATTAAGTCCACAGTTGTAATCAAATTGTCCCGTTTTGGCAGTTTTACAATGAGTGATGGTTGTTTTGAAGGGTTGCATCCTTCTCGCCCCGAGGGCAAACTGAGATCATTCTCCAGACAGACCCCACAAAAACCTGCAGCTTTTCTATCTAAATCAGCAATTCAGGGGCTTTCTGTAAGGCGCAAGAAAACAAAAAAAACATTCCTTCACAATTAAATATTTAACATAATTATCTAATCCTACAAAAACACAATCCTTGCAGACGCAAAACGAAGAGTTGTCAACCTGACATTAAAACATCTGCATAAGAGACAAAAGTTGACTGCTTTTCAATCAATGACTTTAAACCTTTGTTTCTGTTAAAGCCCACTACTCTGATGGAAAAGACAGACTTCTGCTTTTATCGCCCAGCGGTCGTTAGTGGCTGTGGAGGGTCTCTGTCAAACAGACCCACAGGCGGCATAAGAGACCAGTTTGGGCAGGAAGGCGAATCCTGGATTATTGAGGAGGTTCTGAAACAATCAACTTAAGAAATAACTGTGACACGTTTCTCTTGAACAGGCTTTATGGCAATCCGTCAACCATAAATGACCAAAAGCTCACCAAACTTTCTTAGGACTTTTGGCAAAACAGACCATTTTAAAGATATTACCATTTAAGAATGTAACATGGAGATCATCATAAAGTTCCAGTGCTATGAAAATTAATCTACCTTTTACAGATTTGTCAGTTTTAAAGTATAATTGAAACTCCAAATGAAATTTTTGTTGCAGAAAAACTATAAATTGCTACGTATGGAGGATGTCAATGTTTTTATACAGTTTGTATAATTTTAATGTAAAATGTGTTTAATTCGGCAAAATTTTGCCTAAAACCTTCTTAGTGCTGCCCTCCTTGGGTTGAACGTCGGCTACTGCAATTGAATTTTCTTACTGGTTAAAGCGCTGCAGCTTGGACGATGTTACCATAAAAGTCACCAGTAACTGAAAAAAGCTGCTAGATTTGTTGGTAAATGTTTTTTTCATAAATGTTGCTAACTATAGTGACGAAGTTGCTAACTTGACTACAGGGTTTTCTTTCACCTGACCACGCCCCTTTTGCCTCTTGGCTCCGCCCACTAAGGTTAATTTTTTCTAAATTTGCCTGGGTGCAGAGTCTTGTTTTCAGTTACACTTAAAGGATTTAGTGTCTTCAGAGGTTTTCATGTTGTTTTCTTCAGTGGTTCTTGGTGCGGCGCCCCCACAGGCCAGGAGGGGAACAGGTTGGTCAAAGGGTTTGGTTGGTTGGAGACAGAGCAGAGAGAAAGAACCACATCAGCTGGAGATGTAACAGTCTGGGCTCCCAGTTGAACCAAGTCTACCAAACTTAATCTCTAAGGTTCATGACTTTCTGCACTGCAAAAAGCTAATGCTGATGTTCAGAAATCGGTTATTTTAAAACATCTTCTTACTATTAAACATCCAACTTGTATGTTTGTTCATGAAGTCCTGGTTCTGTTGTTGTTTTGACAGTTATTTGCAGCCTGATTCTGTTCTTCAGCTGAGTTTCTGGGACATTGTTGTCTGTTCTCAAACTGTCCTCACAGTTTATAATGTAATAACTTTGGTTGAAAACCTGAATCACCCTTAGCCTATATCTATAGTTTTCTAATTAGCATAACTTAACAAAGACGGGAACAAATTGGCCATCTGTGAAAGCATCAGCATTGTACCCTGAAAGGACAGGCTGCTGTAACTCTGAGGTATCACTCAGCAGGAGAGATCGCTTTTCACTGCTGCCACAAAAGGAGGAGGAGTTAGCAGCATAAATATTACTAAGGCAGCCAATACGGCGCACTCCTCCTCCTCTGAATGGACGCCCTCCTCTTCACTTCTGCTGGAGTGTGAGTGGTGACAGAGCAGAGGGAAGGAGTGTGTGAGGACTGCGTGGACATGTCATAGTTCCCTCTGGAAGGCTGATTCATCCGGTTGGACACCACCATGAGGAGCTGGTTTAAGGCTTTGCCCCTTCTGACCCTGTGGGTGGTCTACTCCGAGGCTTGGTTCTGGTCCTGGAGTGAGACCGGCACAACGTTGGCCCCCAGGTTGGAACTGGAGGGTTCTGGCATTGCGACAGGTAGCGGAGAGCCTCCATCTGAGAGCAGCACCACAGTTGGAGCAGAGATCATTGACGAAGGACACGTGCTCCAAACAGTTGGGCAGACTTGGGATGAGACCACTGAAGGTCCTCGAGTGACGACTGTAGTTCCTTCGACGCAACCAGAGAGGGGGCGTGGAGCGGGACAAACCACCGCAGGGATAACATCACGCAGAAGTAAACCCGGTAATGACATCTTCTCATGCAGAATCTGATTGTTTAGGGTCTTAGATCCAAATCTGGCTCAAGATCAGTTCTTCTAACAGGATCTGAGGTAATACCCATGGCACTGTTAGTGGAGGCAGTTTGAAATCTCAAAATCAGAAGATTCCTAAGGAAGATTCACAAGGAAAGTTCAGCAATTTAGTCTTGAGTCCTTCTCCTCTTGAAACCCCAAAACAAAGAAAACAGATTTCTTTGGTGAAAACATTTTACAGACCGACTTCGACTTCAGTTCAGCCTCTAACAACAAGTCAGCATCCACTACCTCACCAGACTTTTTCCTCAACAGAAGCATCTCATATCACACAACCAGAGATACACAGCAGCACACCAGGCACCGATGCATCCACCACAGCTGCTCAGCATGAAACGTCCAGTCAAGAGTTAGCTTCAGTGCTTCTCCAGCTAAACAGAAACAAAACTGAAGTCATTATTTGGATCTGAAGTCAGTACACTGCTTCAGTTATTACAGCTGGAAACTAGAGATCAGGATGACCTCTGACCTGAACATTCAGAGCCACATAAAGACAGTCCCAAAGTCGGTCTTCTGTCACCTGAAAAACATTTCTAGGACAAGAGACTAATGTCTCAGCATTAGAGAAACTCATCCTGGTGTTTATGTTTAATTGCATTGATTTCTGCAACAGTGTTTTTACAGCTGAGGAAATACACTTCAAAACATCAACCAACATATTTGATGTATATTTGCTTGATAATTTTGCTTGTTGGTGACAGAATGACATTTTTATGATGTGAAGCACTTTGAACAGCCTTGTTGCTTGTTTGGTATGCTAATAAACTTGACTTAGCTCCAACTCCACGTTTCAGATGCTGCTCAACCATCAGTAGGGGAACAACAGCTTAGCCAGGCAGTCGTAGGTGTTGAGGCACCAGCAGAATCCTCAACTGCAACTCGTTCCTCTCAATGCTTGAAGCTAGATTCCTCTCTACCTTTCTGCTCCTCCATGATGGGGGAAAACTTTACCGTGCCCAATTACTTCAACCACAGCAGCGTGGGGGAAGTCCAGGCGCTCCTGGACGAGTGGGCGCCGCTGCTGCGGTCGCGCTGCCACCACGCCGTGGAGTGGTTTCTCTGCCTCCTCTTGGTGCCGGAGTGTGGCCCTGCGGCCGCGCCACCTGCGTTGCCTTGCCGGCGTTTCTGCGAAGTATTGCGGGACAGTTGCTGGGCGCTCCTGGACGAGGGTCGCCTCCCTGTGGAGTGCCAGGCTCTGCCAGATGAGGAGGATGATGGGTTTCGGTGCTTGTCAGTTTGTAACCAGAAAGGTAACCGCTGGCGCAAAATCAACCTTATATTTGGGTTCATTTCGAACCGGTTTGAGAATCCTCTTCCTCCCAGTACCTCATCCCCACCCAGCTAAACCAACTGAGATATTAACAACGTCAGCATTTGATGAATTAACCTTTAGGATATTCTGGCTGCAGCCTAACAAGCTTGGATCCCGACTACTTTTATTGCATGTTTGTGTTTCTCTCCGATGTGCTTGTGATTTCCTTAACATGACGCAAAACGCAAATCTGTCTCAACTTTAACACATTTTATACTTTAAGGAAGCACATGTTGGTGTTAGCTTCTAGATTAGGATTTTCTGGTTTGTTGCAGCCATTTGGTGGTTAAACAACAACCACATCATTAAGATGTCATTTCAGCAAAACCTGAAGCAGCTTTTCCAAGAAGTACCTGCTAATAGTGGAGATAATTTTTGTTTAGCACTTTTGCTAACTTTGAAAACATTTAGCACACTTAGCTTCCCCTAAACTAACAGTGTTTCCCACTGTTCTGTGAACTTTCAGTTGAATTAAGTTAGACGTCTGTGTTGTTTTGGTTATCGACTGTTAAGCATTCTTTAAGTAATTATTAGACATTTAAATTCATGTTTTGAAACGATAAATCAGATTAATCGTTAACCTGGAGTATACAGATTCAAAAAAGTGACATACTCAGAGCAGTAATTAAGCAAAACCTATTCAAACAATATATACAATTTGCATTTAATACTAAAAAACCCTTTTGTCTGCAAAAAGAGTCTCCTATTAATCACCTTTTATTATCTAATTATTAATCAACTAATCCAAAAAAATAATCTCCAGTTCAGTCTTACACTGTAGATGTTAAGTCTTTCACTGAAGTAAAGCTACATTGTTGCATTTTTGGAAATAAAATGTTCTTACTTAAAAAAGGAATTCAATTAAATGGATGTTTGTGTATTTTTAATATTTTGAAAAATAAGCTTTACTGGGTTTTTTCTAATCAGATTAATAAGCAAAATAATCAACAGAATAATCGATTACTAAAATTATTTGTTCAGAATATTGACCCCTTTTTTTTTTTTTTTTGACAGGTTAGCTTTATGTTAGAACCTGGTAAAGGGCACAAAGTTAGAGAGGATTTGTCATGTTGAACCCTGAATTTCCCCAAATCGCCAAACCTCAACATGTTTTTCTGCGTACCAGGGATGAAATGTTAAGAACCAGCTGTAATCCAGATTAATAGCTTCTTTTTTTCTGCTGCATTTCTGGAGGAAAACATCATAAATTAGCAGATATGATCAAATCAGTCATATAATCCCCAATATTACCACGTCTCTCATGAGTACGGAGCGACTGGCTCAGTTGTTTAGTCCACAAGTGATTAATGTGAGAGGATCCATGGTTTTATAGTTTTGTGTTGAACTGTTTTATGTGGGAAGTCGGTTCTTGCTCTGCCCATCTTCCATATCAGTGGGAACTGAAGATGGTCTTTTTACAGCAGCGTTATCTTTTAGACACCAAGCTTCACTGACAGACATGAGTGGACGTCATGTTTCTGGTTCCACGACCAGCAGATGTCTGGCTCAAGACATATTTGAGTTGATGTGAAACTGTTTCAGGAAGATATTAAGAGTCACAAAACTGCAGAAGCCAGAAACCACAAGGTGTTAGCCTGCTGCATTCAGTCACTTTTGATCAAACCAAGAGCTTTGCAGTTAAAATCATTTAGAAATAAACACTAAGGGTTAGCTAACGCTAATGCGCTACACAAACACAGTACTTTAACAGAAAGCTAATGGCAGTGTGGGTACTGCTAGCTAAAAAGTTAGCTATTCTAACCCTTAAACACTAATCCTACACAGTTGTTCTGCTAATGTTAACACACTACACCAACACAGTATTTTACAGAAGCTAATGTTAAAGCGCTAACTTCAATTGAAACTATATCTGCCATTGAAAGACTACAATTCTGGTTGTTTGTTTAGCGTTTGGAGAAATCCTTCAAACGCTAGAATCTGACACCACTCCAGTTCTGTTTACATTTCATAAAGAAGGAAATTGCGCTCAGTTTTTGTTGTAATTTTATTCAGTGGTTCTTGCTGCAGCGCCCCCACAGGCGAGGAGGGGAACAGGTTTTTCAAAGGGTTTGCTTGGTTTGACAGTGCAGTGAGAAAGAGAACCACAGCAGCTGGAGATGTCGAAGAGAGTCTACCGAACTGTCAGCAGGGAAAAAGCCTTAATAAACCGTTAACCAAAGAGGAGGTGTGCGTGATTTTTGTTAACTGTAGGAGGTTCTGAAACGTGTAACCTCTGAGGAATATTAAGCTATTTTACCTTGATTTCAGTAAAAACTGAAGATAATCTGCTACAATAGTCTGTTAATGTTTCCCTCCCACCCTTCGTTATTAGTCTCATGACTTCTTCATGGTGTCCGCCCGCTGAGGCGTTCTCTGACCTTCCATCTTCATCTTGATTATGACGATCCACGGATGTGTTTCTCTCCTGGCTGGCTCGCCGAGCTGTGACCTGGAACCGTGTATTTTCAGGATACTGTGAGGCAGTTGTGGACTTTTTGGTGCAACTCCCATCAGGCGTGATCTCATCACCGTCGGGGGTCAGGATTGTTAGGGCTCAACAACTCCTTTAATTACGTTTTTCCATGGTTACCGGTCTCTTCCTTGAAAGATGAGCAGTCATTCATATCAGGGTCTAAAGGTCAACTGCAATTTATCCCAGAGGGTTTGAGACGATGTCCTGGGGGGGAAACCATTTTTCTCATCCTTAATTGACATATTCGGGTTGCATCTATAGTCTTTGTTTCGTCTGTTTTTAGTGACCCGACTGATTAGTTGCATGATGTTTCGTCTGAGTCGAGTTGTTCATGGCGGCTCTTGGCAGGGATTCACTCTGACTTGGCTCTCATTGAGTTTCCAATTATGGCTGAGAGCTGTCCAGCATTTTCACTTCACTCTTAACTTCAAAACTACATATATTTAAGGAAATATGTGGATTATAGGAACAACAACCCCTTTTAGAAAAAGATTCTCCTTCCTATGTGTAGATTCAGCCTTTGTTTTCTTTTTTGATTTGACAAATGTATTGAAATGAGATTGAAAGGAAGTTATGCTGAATGTAGTTTAGAGAACTGCATACAAGAGATGTAATTATGGGTGAAATGATTAACTGGATTAAATGTGATTTATTTATTAATGAAATAACCGTCAACTAATTTGGTAACTGATTAATCATACAGAAAAAAGGCAATTTGCTGAGAGAACAAGCTAAAACTGCACAAAAATGGTTTGCATTTTGATATGATTAAAAAATCTTTGTATGCACATCTGTTCGTAATAACACACTAATATGACAAGAATAGTTATACCACTAATATTACCACTATTCTTGTATTACTACTGTCTCATATTATTATGAGAATAAAGTTTTGTGACAATGAACAAAAAATGCAAGAATAAACACAATATTATGGAAATAAAGTCATAATTGGAGACAAAGTTATAATACAAGAGTAAAGTAATAATTCATGAATGAAGATCATAATAATACCAGACTAAAGTCATAATATTATCAGAATGAAGTGGTAACCTTATAACTTCTGCACAAAACAATAATGAAATAAAAAGAGAAATATTGAGGATCTTGTGAATTTATACTTCGATATCCGTTTTAAAAATAGAACATTATCTTTCAATGTAGATTTTTTTTCTTCTTTTGGTGAAAAGACCGGAATCGGACCGCTCAGATTCAAATCCGATTCATGTCGGACTTGAACGTAACTTTAAACTCTCAGATAAAACACCGAGGTCTTTTCTCCTGCTAGCTTACCACCAGACCTGATTTCCCAAAGCGGTGCATGGCGTCCCAACGTATGGGCCGCTTCGCCGACGGGACATCGCGACCTGCAGCGCTCCGTGCTGGAATGCCGCTTAGAGACAAAGAGCTGCTTTCCTGGTTGGTAGGCAGCCTGCCTGACAAGACAAACTGTCACCATAAACCCAGCAGCTCCTTTCATCAGCAGCTCTTTTATTTTTGGTGCTCAGCTGACCTTGAAGCTGCCATTGTTCAACTGCGGCCATTATGGGGACCTGAATTCAGATTGCACTTAAAATGCTAATGATGATACTTTTGTGTTGCTAGCGGGTTTGCATGTTCATCGAACCAGATTCTGTTGCAAATTCTTGTGCAAACTGGTCGAAATTTTCTAATTGCAGCATCTGGAAAATTACGAGAATTACAAATTCATGGAAACATTTTGTCTCTTTTTGCCAACCTGCATGTAAAAGGAGAGCACATCTGTTCTGCAGGAGCGATGCTGCCTCTAATGACAGGTTTAGAAAGTTTCCAACAAGATGCAAATATGATGTTTTGGCAGAAGTATTAAAGTTAATTACAAGTGTGAACTGTAGAAGAAAGAGTCGGGAGAGAGGAGACGGGAATCCTCTGGATTACTCAAAGCATGAAAAGTTTTGGATGTTCTCTGTTTTTGATGCTGCGTTTAAGAGCCGAACTACAATCAGTTTTTGCAGTTTTCCAAATGTCTGTCCTGAATGAGCTCATGGGAAGCTGAGACGTGTGAGGACGTGTAGGACTCTGCAGGTCTCCTATTCTGAGTTTATCTGAGCAAACATCTGCTCTGCTCGCTGCAAATGACTGTTTATTGTTGGCTGCCATTCATGCAGTAGGCGAGGCGAACCTGAATGCCTCTGAACCTGGACCGCATTCAAACAACTCAAGTGGATATTTTTACAAGACGTTTGTCAAGATGAGATATTGATAATTAGCAATACGGCGAATCAGCAAGCCAGCACCAAAGCAGCATCAACCAACTCTTGGATGATCTTGTAATTCATTTTCTGTTTCTCCGTTTACATGTTCATGTTTCCTACGTTTAGTAGTTGAATTAAAATAAATGCATTTCAGATTTCAGTAGTATCAGCCGGTAGAGGTGCAAAAATATCACCATATTTCTAAAAGACATAAATATAGAACATGATCTGATTGGGCTCTCCAGTCGTGATAATAACATTTTAATAAATAATAAATTTAATGTCAGTGGTTGTTAAAAACACAAAACAGAGAAAAGTATCAAAACTGTGGCTTCTGCACATTTCCAGTGTGGTGGAAGATTTAAACATAAATACAGAATAAACACCAGTTAAGTCCATCAGAGCCGTGAACCTGCAGCTATTCCTGGATTTTTCTGTGGAATTCAACTCCAAATTAAATTCCACAGAATTGGAAAATTTGCACAAAATTTCGCTCAACAGATTTTTTCACAGCACATTTTAAAAAGATTCTTGTATTATTTAGGGAATATTATAACTTTATTCTTGTATTATGACTATTTTCAGATAATACAACTGTTGTACAATTTATTGTATTAATATGACTTTATTCTAGCAATATAACTTTATTGTCATACAACATTACATTTTTGACTTTTTGGTAACCTTTCTTGTAATTTTACAACTTTATTCAGATAATGACTTTATTCTCGTATTAGGACTTTATTTAGATAATATAACTACTGTTGAACGACATTTCTCTCTTATTATTTTGACTCTCATAATGTGACTTTATTTTCTTAACCTGGCTCTAATGCGCCATCATGATATTTAAGGTCATGGCGATATTTATAAAGTTTAAACCTACTGGGACAAAGAATGCTGGACAGCGACCGAAGTCACTGTCACATTCATGGCGACCACGATGGTAAAAGCGGTAAAAACATTTCCAAAGCTCTCCGTTTCAGATCTGCAGCACTTTTTCCAATGTGACAAGATGAATTCATTGTAATGTTTTTTACTGTATTTAAATCGGGACGCAGTACAATCATGTCCCTCAGCAGCCAAACATGGAGCGGAGAACATCTGCGTAGCGGGAAGGATTTTTATCGCCGTCCTGACTGACCTCTCTGTCAGCTCCGATTCAAATCAAAGCGTCTTTATTCCTCGGACAGATCGCAGCTGATGTTTACGGCTTCACAGCAGAGAGGACGATCCGGGCTCCAGCTAAGCGTTTTACGTCTGAACAAAGCCAACAGCCGAGTTGCCGATCTCCTGCTCTGGTGGCTGCGGGGCGGCTTTGAACGCAGCGACACAGACACTCATTTCCCGTCAGGTGGTGAAACCGAAACACGTCTTCAAAGCTCCAAAAATACGTCACACGCGATCCGAAAACGGTCCGAAAACAGTAATTTCTCTGCTTTTCCTCTCAGTACAGGAAAAACATCATTTAGAAGAAAGGAGAACAGTTTATTTCTGTAGTTTAATGAGTCAGGAATGGCTCTTAGAGTCCAGGTGTAAAAGAATAAATATCCACCATCCTTTTCCACCATCCTTTTACACCTGGGTTGTTCAAAGTGCGGTTTGGGGGCCATTTGTGGCCTCTGAATTAGTTTTGTGTGGCCCACATGGTACAAATTGGGCTTTTTCTGTGATTTTTTTAGAGTGAGATTTTCTGTGGAAAGTTTATCTTCTTAACCAGAGTTAGCATTTAGTTGGCCTTTTGTTTTTAGTCTTGTCTTTATTTTTATTTTTTCATGCCACAAACATGTAGCGAGTTTTTACCCAAAACAGACTTTTGGAAAACCCATCCATTATATTTGGCTACATACATAAAAGTTTGTAGTAGAAAATTTACTTTTAACTTTTTCATATTTTGTTACATTGCACTCACAAACAGAAGTGAAACTCAGTTTCCTTGGTCAAACTTTACGACTTTAAATGTGGCTTCAGTTCATAATTTCCAATCACTCAGATCTTCATTGTGTGTGAAACCAGCTGGATGTGTTAATTTTTACATCATTTTGCCATTTTTCTGATGGTTCATTTAGATTTCGGCTCTGTTTCTGCATTTTGTTTTCTAAAGTATAATGAGTGATTTGTCTGTGATTCTTTTTAATAAATGTTGTTTGTGTTGCTTTTGTGATTCGTCCTCAACCCGCAGCCGTACAGTTTGTGGTCTAACACCAAACTCTGCCATGCAGCCCTCCTCTCTAACACAAACCTGGTCCGATTGGGCCAACAAACTCACTTCCTGTTTCTGTTCTCCAGACAACGGCGTCTCAGTCAAGTCACAAAATAATGAGAAAACTTGTGTGAAGATACAGTCATAATAACACGAGATTAGTCAGAATATTACAATAAAGTTGTACTAATACAAGATTAGAGTCAGAATATTACAAGAATAATGCTTTAAAAATATAGAAAAAGTAATAATACGTGATTAAAGTCGCAATATTACCAGAATAGTCATATGAGAATGAAGTCATAGAAATATGTAAATAGTCATAAAATTACCAGAAAAAGGCGGTTACACAAGAATACCATCATAATGCGAGAAAAATAGTATAATACCATATTAAAGTCATTATTATGAGAATAAATTGCTAACACAAAGAAAATTTGTAATAAAATTAGAAAAAAGTGATGCAACAAAAAAGTCGTAATTATACAAGATTAATAATAAGATAATACAGGTTTTCCCTCAGAAAACTAGCCAAGCCTGGTGGTAGGAGTGCTATGGAAGTCCACCAATTGCCCCACTGTGTTTTTGTGTTAAAAATGTAAAAAAAATGACAAAATTGTGGAAATAAAACATCAACAACAAAGAAAATATAGCAGTGCACTTAATAAAATTAGTCTTTCTGTAGGTTTTGTATGTAGAATAAAATGTCAATCTTTTTTAACTAGATAATCGTCTGCTAAAGGTTGCTGATGTTTTATTATATATAAACATAGCTTAACTCCTCTTTGCTGTCACTATTACTGGTGTATTAAAATAAATTAAAAAAGGATGCTTAGCCTCGTGGGGGGTCAAGAAAAGCCTGGTGGCTCATCAGGCTTATAACACATTGGGGGGAACCCTGGAATAGTCATACTGTTATGAGAATAAAACCACATTATAATGAGAACAAAGTCATAATGAAATTAAAGATATATTACTAGAATAAAGTGGTAATAATGTCAATAAAACCATAAGATTAGGAGAATATAGTAATATGAACAAAAATTTATAATAGAAAAAAGGTCATAAGACAAAGTTGTGATGACATGAGAAAAATGTAGTGCCCCAAAAAAGCTGTAATAATCCAGTATAAAGTCGTAATAATCCAGAATAAAGTAGTAATATCAGCAGTATAAAGTTGCATTATGTCTGATCAGACTCCAGACTGACTTCCTGTTTGTGTTTTCCAGAAGACAGTGGCGTGACGCTGCTGCAGCTGATCGGCGATCCTCCTCCAGAGAACATCAAGGAGGTGGATGGCCCGGACAACAGCCCCGCCTACCTGTTCGGCCCAGAGTCCGCCACGGGCCAGCTGGCCCGCGCCCACTTCCCCAACCCCTTCTA
The DNA here is from genome assembly GCF_001443285.1 of Poecilia latipinna. Classification (NCBI taxonomy): domain Eukaryota; kingdom Metazoa; phylum Chordata; class Actinopteri; order Cyprinodontiformes; family Poeciliidae; genus Poecilia; species Poecilia latipinna. Next base: position 62,615 of record NW_015114277.1, on the reverse strand, counting down.
CAGGAACTTCGCCCTCATCTTCAGCCTGAAGCCCACCTCCGATGACGGCGGCATCATCTTCTCCATTACTGACTCCTCGCAGCAGGTCATGCACCTTGGCGTCAAGCTGTCGGCCGTTCAGGGCTCGGAGCAGAACATCATTTTGTTCTACAGCGAGGCCGGCACCGGGCAGTCCAAAGAGGCGGCCAGGTTCCGAGTGCCGTCCATGACGAACGCCTGGAACCGCTTCGCTGTTGCTGTGAAGGATGACAAAGCCATGCTGTACCTGAACTGTGACGTGGAGCCGCAGGTGATGCGGATGGAGCGATCGGCGGGGGAGCTAGAGCTGGAGTCAGGGTCTGGGGTGTTCGTGGGCCAGGCTGGAGGGGAGCATCCTGACAAATTTAAGGTTGGTAAAACATGTCCAATGCTTGACATTTTGGTCAAGACTCGTGTCAAATGGCGTGCACACAGGAGCCTCTTTAATTAGGCTATTGTATTTCCTCTCCCGGTAACTTTGTACAATGGTGAATGAAATATTGAGAGAGCATCTTGGCTTTATTTACTGAAATTAAGAGTATGTCACTGGGAATCTCTGCATCATGTTTGAATTCACCAGACAATTCAGGTGTTGAGAGTTTGGCGAGTTCCACAACCTAGCTTGGCACTGTCAGGAGTTTCTATCAGGACTATTTTCGTCTCAACAGAGGCCAGTTTAACAACCTGCTAACGTGTATCGCTGCCTGCATCTCCTGGTAGGACACCACCTACAGGCCACTACGCCACATAGAGAAGTCTTTTTGATTGCTTGACGCTCCAGATCCAGCAGGAAAAGTTAGATTTTAAAACTCCTTCGTCGGATGTAAACCTGACGCCCCTGTCGCTCAAATCGCATTCGGTCTGAACGCCGCATTAGACCAAAGTTGGAACAGGATCTAATACAATTCCTGCAGTGATGAGACTGAACTTTTTTGATTTCCTGTTGCCATAATAAATATGTGAATCTGATGACTCTCATGTGATCCATTATTCTGAAACAGGTCGACAAACATGTGCCTGTATCCCCCGGCCTTTCAAAGCTCCAGGTTTTAATCTTATTACCATCACTCAGCTGACATGTATTCCAACTACAAATGCTGACCTCAGCAATTGGGCTCCACTGCTTCAGATAAGATGCTCTGTTATTATTCACTGAATATTTACTAAGCAGTTTTACAGACATGTTTTCAATGTCTTCATTCTACGGTAAAAGTTTCTGAACATTTTTCATGCCAAAATTCCAGACTTTTCCAGACTCCTTACTCAATACAGATATTCCTGCAGAGGATGAACAAACTTATGGATGGATGGCTTGCTTACCAAATAATTGGATGAGTAAATGGTTGGACAGATGGATGNTTTCAAAGGGTTTGCTTGGTTTGACAGTGCAGTGAGAAAGAGAACCACAGCAGCTGGAGATGTCGAAGAGAGTCTACCGAACTGTCAGCAGGGAAAAAGCCTTAATAAACCGTTAACCAAAGAGGAGGTGTGCGTGATTTTTGTTAACTGTAGGAGGTTCTGAAACGTGTAACCTCTGAGGAATATTAAGCTATTTTACCTTGATTTCAGTAAAAACTGAAGATAATCTGCTACAATAGTCTGTTAATGTTTCCCTCCCACCCTTCGTTATTAGTCTCATGACTTCTTCATGGTGTCCGCCCGCTGAGGCGTTCTCTGACCTTCCATCTTCATCTTGATTATGACGATCCACGGATGTGTTTCTCTCCTGGCTGGCTCGCCGAGCTGTGACCTGGAACCGTGTATTTTCAGGATACTGTGAGGCAGTTGTGGACTTTTTGGTGCAACTCCCATCAGGCGTGATCTCATCACCGTCGGGGGTCAGGATTGTTAGGGCTCAACAACTCCTTTAATTACGTTTTTCCATGGTTACCGGTCTCTTCCTTGAAAGATGAGCAGTCATTCATATCAGGGTCTAAAGGTCAACTGCAATTTATCCCAGAGGGTTTGAGACGATGTCCTGGGGGGGAAACCATTTTTCTCATCCTTAATTGACATATTCGGGTTGCATCTATAGTCTTTGTTTCGTCTGTTTTTAGTGACCCGACTGATTAGTTGCATGATGTTTCGTCTGAGTCGAGTTGTTCATGGCGGCTCTTGGCAGGGATTCACTCTGACTTGGCTCTCATTGAGTTTCCAATTATGGCTGAGAGCTGTCCAGCATTTTCACTTCACTCTTAACTTCAAAACTACATATATTTAAGGAAATATGTGGATTATAGGAACAACAACCCCTTTTAGAAAAAGATTCTCCTTCCTATGTGTAGATTCAGCCTTTGTTTTCTTTTTTGATTTGACAAATGTATTGAAATGAGATTGAAAGGAAGTTATGCTGAATGTAGTTTAGAGAACTGCATACAAGAGATGTAATTATGGGTGAAATGATTAACTGGATTAAATGTGATTTATTTATTAATGAAATAACCGTCAACTAATTTGGTAACTGATTAATCATACAGAAAAAAGGCAATTTGCTGAGAGAACAAGCTAAAACTGCACAAAAATGGTTTGCATTTTGATATGATTAAAAAATCTTTGTATGCACATCTGTTCGTAATAACACACTAATATGACAAGAATAGTTATACCACTAATATTACCACTATTCTTGTATTACTACTGTCTCATATTATTATGAGAATAAAGTTTTGTGACAATGAACAAAAAATGCAAGAATAAACACAATATTATGGAAATAAAGTCATAATTGGAGACAAAGTTATAATACAAGAGTAAAGTAATAATTCATGAATGAAGATCATAATAATACCAGACTAAAGTCATAATATTATCAGAATGAAGTGGTAACCTTATAACTTCTGCACAAAACAATAATGAAATAAAAAGAGAAATATTGAGGATCTTGTGAATTTATACTTCGATATCCGTTTTAAAAATAGAACATTATCTTTCAATGTAGATTTTTTTTCTTCTTTTGGTGAAAAGACCGGAATCGGACCGCTCAGATTCAAATCCGATTCATGTCGGACTTGAACGTAACTTTAAACTCTCAGATAAAACACCGAGGTCTTTTCTCCTGCTAGCTTACCACCAGACCTGATTTCCCAAAGCGGTGCATGGCGTCCCAACGTATGGGCCGCTTCGCCGACGGGACATCGCGACCTGCAGCGCTCCGTGCTGGAATGCCGCTTAGAGACAAAGAGCTGCTTTCCTGGTTGGTAGGCAGCCTGCCTGACAAGACAAACTGTCACCATAAACCCAGCAGCTCCTTTCATCAGCAGCTCTTTTATTTTTGGTGCTCAGCTGACCTTGAAGCTGCCATTGTTCAACTGCGGCCATTATGGGGACCTGAATTCAGATTGCACTTAAAATGCTAATGATGATACTTTTGTGTTGCTAGCGGGTTTGCATGTTCATCGAACCAGATTCTGTTGCAAATTCTTGTGCAAACTGGTCGAAATTTTCTAATTGCAGCATCTGGAAAATTACGAGAATTACAAATTCATGGAAACATTTTGTCTCTTTTTGCCAACCTGCATGTAAAAGGAGAGCACATCTGTTCTGCAGGAGCGATGCTGCCTCTAATGACAGGTTTAGAAAGTTTCCAACAAGATGCAAATATGATGTTTTGGCAGAAGTATTAAAGTTAATTACAAGTGTGAACTGTAGAAGAAAGAGTCGGGAGAGAGGAGACGGGAATCCTCTGGATTACTCAAAGCATGAAAAGTTTTGGATGTTCTCTGTTTTTGATGCTGCGTTTAAGAGCCGAACTACAATCAGTTTTTGCAGTTTTCCAAATGTCTGTCCTGAATGAGCTCATGGGAAGCTGAGACGTGTGAGGACGTGTAGGACTCTGCAGGTCTCCTATTCTGAGTTTATCTGAGCAAACATCTGCTCTGCTCGCTGCAAATGACTGTTTATTGTTGGCTGCCATTCATGCAGTAGGCGAGGCGAACCTGAATGCCTCTGAACCTGGACCGCATTCAAACAACTCAAGTGGATATTTTTACAAGACGTTTGTCAAGATGAGATATTGATAATTAGCAATACGGCGAATCAGCAAGCCAGCACCAAAGCAGCATCAACCAACTCTTGGATGATCTTGTAATTCATTTTCTGTTTCTCCGTTTACATGTTCATGTTTCCTACGTTTAGTAGTTGAATTAAAATAAATGCATTTCAGATTTCAGTAGTATCAGCCGGTAGAGGTGCAAAAATATCACCATATTTCTAAAAGACATAAATATAGAACATGATCTGATTGGGCTCTCCAGTCGTGATAATAACATTTTAATAAATAATAAATTTAATGTCAGTGGTTGTTAAAAACACAAAACAGAGAAAAGTATCAAAACTGTGGCTTCTGCACATTTCCAGTGTGGTGGAAGATTTAAACATAAATACAGAATAAACACCAGTTAAGTCCATCAGAGCCGTGAACCTGCAGCTATTCCTGGATTTTTCTGTGGAATTCAACTCCAAATTAAATTCCACAGAATTGGAAAATTTGCACAAAATTTCGCTCAACAGATTTTTTCACAGCACATTTTAAAAAGATTCTTGTATTATTTAGGGAATATTATAACTTTATTCTTGTATTATGACTATTTTCAGATAATACAACTGTTGTACAATTTATTGTATTAATATGACTTTATTCTAGCAATATAACTTTATTGTCATACAACATTACATTTTTGACTTTTTGGTAACCTTTCTTGTAATTTTACAACTTTATTCAGATAATGACTTTATTCTCGTATTAGGACTTTATTTAGATAATATAACTACTGTTGAACGACATTTCTCTCTTATTATTTTGACTCTCATAATGTGACTTTATTTTCTTAACCTGGCTCTAATGCGCCATCATGATATTTAAGGTCATGGCGATATTTATAAAGTTTAAACCTACTGGGACAAAGAATGCTGGACAGCGACCGAAGTCACTGTCACATTCATGGCGACCACGATGGTAAAAGCGGTAAAAACATTTCCAAAGCTCTCCGTTTCAGATCTGCAGCACTTTTTCCAATGTGACAAGATGAATTCATTGTAATGTTTTTTACTGTATTTAAATCGGGACGCAGTACAATCATGTCCCTCAGCAGCCAAACATGGAGCGGAGAACATCTGCGTAGCGGGAAGGATTTTTATCGCCGTCCTGACTGACCTCTCTGTCAGCTCCGATTCAAATCAAAGCGTCTTTATTCCTCGGACAGATCGCAGCTGATGTTTACGGCTTCACAGCAGAGAGGACGATCCGGGCTCCAGCTAAGCGTTTTACGTCTGAACAAAGCCAACAGCCGAGTTGCCGATCTCCTGCTCTGGTGGCTGCGGGGCGGCTTTGAACGCAGCGACACAGACACTCATTTCCCGTCAGGTGGTGAAACCGAAACACGTCTTCAAAGCTCCAAAAATACGTCACACGCGATCCGAAAACGGTCCGAAAACAGTAATTTCTCTGCTTTTCCTCTCAGTACAGGAAAAACATCATTTAGAAGAAAGGAGAACAGTTTATTTCTGTAGTTTAATGAGTCAGGAATGGCTCTTAGAGTCCAGGTGTAAAAGAATAAATATCCACCATCCTTTTACACCTGGGTTGTTCAAAGTGCGGTTTGGGGGCCATTTGTGGCCTCTGAATTAGTTTTGTGTGGCCCACATGGTACAAATTGGGCTTTTTCTGTGATTTTTTTAGAGTGAGATTTTCTGTGGAAAGTTTATCTTCTTAACCAGAGTTAGCATTTAGTTGGCCTTTTGTTTTTAGTCTTGTCTTTATTTTTATTTTTTCATGCCACAAACATGTAGCGAGTTTTTACCCAAAACAGACTTTTGGAAAACCCATCCATTATATTTGGCTACATACATAAAAGTTTGTAGTAGAAAATTTACTTTTAACTTTTTCATATTTTGTTACATTGCACTCACAAACAGAAGTGAAACTCAGTTTCCTTGGTCAAACTTTACGACTTTAAATGTGGCTTCAGTTCATAATTTCCAATCACTCAGATCTTCATTGTGTGTGAAACCAGCTGGATGTGTTAATTTTTACATCATTTTGCCATTTTTCTGATGGTTCATTTAGATTTCGGCTCTGTTTCTGCATTTTGTTTTCTAAAGTATAATGAGTGATTTGTCTGTGATTCTTTTTAATAAATGTTGTTTGTGTTGCTTTTGTGATTCGTCCTCAACCCGCAGCCGTACAGTTTGTGGTCTAACACCAAACTCTGCCATGCAGCCCTCCTCTCTAACACAAACCTGGTCCGATTGGGCCAACAAACTCACTTCCTGTTTCTGTTCTCCAGACAACGGCGTCTCAGTCAAGTCACAAAATAATGAGAAAACTTGTGTGAAGATACAGTCATAATAACACGAGATTAGTCAGAATATTACAATAAAGTTGTACTAATACAAGATTAGAGTCAGAATATTACAAGAATAATGCTTTAAAAATATAGAAAAAGTAATAATACGTGATTAAAGTCGCAATATTACCAGAATAGTCATATGAGAATGAAGTCATAGAAATATGTAAATAGTCATAAAATTACCAGAAAAAGGCGGTTACACAAGAATACCATCATAATGCGAGAAAAATAGTATAATACCATATTAAAGTCATTATTATGAGAATAAATTGCTAACACAAAGAAAATTTGTAATAAAATTAGAAAAAAGTGATGCAACAAAAAAGTCGTAATTATACAAGATTAATAATAAGATAATACAGGTTTTCCCTCAGAAAACTAGCCAAGCCTGGTGGTAGGAGTGCTATGGAAGTCCACCAATTGCCCCACTGTGTTTTTGTGTTAAAAATGTAAAAAAAATGACAAAATTGTGGAAATAAAACATCAACAACAAAGAAAATATAGCAGTGCACTTAATAAAATTAGTCTTTCTGTAGGTTTTGTATGTAGAATAAAATGTCAATCTTTTTTAACTAGATAATCGTCTGCTAAAGGTTGCTGATGTTTTATTATATATAAACATAGCTTAACTCCTCTTTGCTGTCACTATTACTGGTGTATTAAAATAAATTAAAAAAGGATGCTTAGCCTCGTGGGGGGTCAAGAAAAGCCTGGTGGCTCATCAGGCTTATAACACATTGGGGGNAACCCTGGAATAGTCATACTGTTATGAGAATAAAACCACATTATAATGAGAACAAAGTCATAATGAAATTAAAGATATATTACTAGAATAAAGTGGTAATAATGTCAATAAAACCATAAGATTAGGAGAATATAGTAATATGAACAAAAATTTATAATAGAAAAAAGGTCATAAGACAAAGTTGTGATGACATGAGAAAAATGTAGTGCCCCAAAAAAGCTGTAATAATCCAGTATAAAGTCGTAATAATCCAGAATAAAGTAGTAATATCAGCAGTATAAAGTTGCATTATGTCTGATCAGACTCCAGACTGACTTCCTGTTTGTGTTTTCCAGAAGACAGTGGCGTGACGCTGCTGCAGCTGATCGGCGATCCTCCTCCAGAGAACATCAAGGAGGTGGATGGCCCGGACAACAGCCCCGCCTACCTGTTCGGCCCAGAGTCCGCCACGGGCCAGCTGGCCCGCGCCCACTTCCCCAACCCCTTCTACAGGAACTTCGCCCTCATCTTCAGCCTGAAGCCCACCTCCGATGACGGCGGCATCATCTTCTCCATTACTGACTCCTCGCAGCAGGTCATGCACCTTGGCGTCAAGCTGTCGGCCGTTCAGGGCTCGGAGCAGAACATCATTTTGTTCTACAGCGAGGCCGGCACCGGGCAGTCCAAAGAGGCGGCCAGGTTCCGAGTGCCGTCCATGACGAACGCCTGGAACCGCTTCGCTGTTGCTGTGAAGGATGACAAAGCCATGCTGTACCTGAACTGTGACGTGGAGCCGCAGGTGATGCGGATGGAGCGATCGGCGGGGGAGCTAGAGCTGGAGTCAGGGTCTGGGGTGTTCGTGGGCCAGGCTGGAGGGGAGCATCCTGACAAATTTAAGGTTGGTAAAACATGTCCAATGCTTGACATTTTGGTCAAGACTCGTGTCAAATGGCGTGCACACAGGAGCCTCTTTAATTAGGCTATTGTATTTCCTCTCCCGGTAACTTTGTACAATGGTGAATGAAATATTGAGAGAGCATCTTGGCTTTATTTACTGAAATTAAGAGTATGTCACTGGGAATCTCTGCATCATGTTTGAATTCACCAGACAATTCAGGTGTTGAGAGTTTGGCGAGTTCCACAACCTAGCTTGGCACTGTCAGGAGTTTCTATCAGGACTATTTTCGTCTCAACAGAGGCCAGTTTAACAACCTGCTAACGTGTATCGCTGCCTGCATCTCCTGGTAGGACACCACCTACAGGCCACTACGCCACATAGAGAAGTCTTTTTGATTGCTTGACGCTCCAGATCCAGCAGGAAAAGTTAGATTTTAAAACTCCTTCGTCGGATGTAAACCTGACGCCCCTGTCGCTCAAATCGCATTCGGTCTGAACGCCGCATTAGACCAAAGTTGGAACAGGATCTAATACAATTCCTGCAGTGATGAGACTGAACTTTTTTGATTTCCTGTTGCCATAATAAATATGTGAATCTGATGACTCTCATGTGATCCATTATTCTGAAACAGGTCGACAAACATGTGCCTGTATCCCCCGGCCTTTCAAAGCTCCAGGTTTTAATCTTATTACCATCACTCAGCTGACATGTATTCCAACTACAAATGCTGACCTCAGCAATTGGGCTCCACTGCTTCAGATAAGATGCTCTGTTATTATTCACTGAATATTTACTAAGCAGTTTTACAGACATGTTTTCAATGTCTTCATTCTACGGTAAAAGTTTCTGAACATTTTTCATGCCAAAATTCCAGACTTTTCCAGACTCCTTACTCAATACAGATATTCCTGCAGAGGATGAACAAACTTATGGATGGATGGCTTGCTTACCAAATAATTGGATGAGTAAATGGTTGGACAGATGGATGTTGGTTGAACAAGTGGTTGGACGAATGGATGAATGGTGGACAGACTTCCAGTAATGTGCTAATATTGGAGCTAACTTTTCATTTAGCAATGTTGCTAATGTTTGGTGCACTTAGATTCTCATAGGTTAACTTTTCTGGACAGATTTTAAAGTGCCAATTTAGAAATTTGTTTTAAAACAGCATAAAACAAATTTTATACTGTTTATTGCAAAACAGCACAACATTTGCTGTTTTGCAAACTTTATGCATTACTTGGCTTAATTCTTCTGACTAATTAGAATATCTATAAACATTCACTGTCTTGAAAGGCATGAAAATAAATAGAATTAGTTTTTAGCCTGTCTAAAAGCTAAAGTATAGGTCAGTATGAGGAAAAAAGTGCAAATTTGAAAAAAGACTAGGCTGTTTTTTGACATTATGAGGTGATTTTGGTACAAAGTCTGTTCCAACAGCATTTATGTTTAACCTTAACGCCAACTTTAACCTAAACTTAATTCACACCATGCATAAAAACCATAAAAAAGGACCGTACTTTGGCCCCCGCAAGGCCTTCAGTCCTCTTAAGGTATGTAAATATACCAGGTCCTAGCAAAGCAACATAAACAAGTACACACACACACACACACTCAAACATGAATGGTTTATATTTATCATGGTCAGCCTGGAGTTAGGTGATATTCTTTTATCATTATTGCTTTATTACATACTAAACTTCATAAAAAAATAGTCCCACCAAATTATATGCAATGTTATCATTTACAGGTCCAAAAATAATAACATATGAAAATGGAAGTCTGGAAAAGCCTGGATTGTTTTTAAAACGGATAACATGGGAATATTTCATTCATTTAAAGGAGGTTTAAACTTTATTTGTTGATTCTAAAAGTTCCCAAATCTGTCAGTTGTGCAAATTTATTTTTTGTCCTAATTGGATTATGTTTGGCCTGAATCCTTATGTTTACAACATATATTTAATATGACTTCCATTAAAAACCAGTGAATGTGCCACATTGACTGTTTAAATGTTTTCATGAGGCAAATCTGAAGATTTATGTTGAAGATCTGATGCAGGAGATCTGATGAAAGGAGCCGGGTCATCTGAACTTTGGAAACATTAAGATGAGAGAGTTCAAACGCAGTTCATGTAAAATCCCTTTAATGATTCACTCTGGACATCAATACATCCTAAACGGTCAACTTCAAACATGGCTGCAAAGAAAGCTCTTCCACAGACTAATGGCTCATTGATAGAGAAGATTCGCCTGCTGCTGCGAGTGTGAGGTCTTCCAGCAGATTGGATGTTTGAGGTACAGATAGCAAAACTTCACACAAACAGACGATTCAATGGAGCCACTGACATAGGGGGAATTCCTTGGGAATGTCAGGAAACCCACGGCAACGACAAACATCCCTGTTTATACGTCCGGAGGAACGTGTGTGTGATTATACGTGTCGTTGAAGATCAAACAGCAGCGGTGTGTGTGTGTGTGTGTGTTTCAGGGTGCCATCAGCGAGCTGCGGGTGGTGGGAGACCCCAGCGCCGCAGCGCGGTTCTGCGAGGAGGATGATGACTCCGATATGGTGAGCGACGAATAATCGCATTTCTGCAGATCAACGGCTGTATGCGCTTCATTTTCTGCAGGAATGCTACATATTTTATTTCACAAGGTTAAGGAAGATATGTCTGCTCAAAAGAAATCTTTCTGTTGATGTAATCGTGTTAAAACGACCATCTGCTGCAGCTTAACCTGAACTTGGTGGCAACATTTTAGATTTATTCAGTTCATCTTTTCAAATCTGCCAATAATGTTTATAATCATCTCATATTTTCCTGGGTTCAAATTATTTTTTTTTTACTTATATACTATATAATTTTTTGGTTTTTGGGTGATATTCCTTGTCATATTAAAATGTTTCAGATCATCATAAATTTTAATAGCAGGAAAAATAAAATTTTGTTTTTCTATTCACGTTTACTTAAAACATCTTAAAAATAATCTGTAAAAACAGACAAAACAAAAAAATATGTCATTAAGGAATCAAATCAATTTTGGTAACAGAAAAAATAAGATTAAAAAAGAAAAATGTGAAAAAATTAAAAACTTCACATCCACCTAAATAACATCTTAAAAATAAGTATGGAGAGAAAAAAGGGACTAAATTAAATATGTAATTTAGAAAAATGTAGAAGTTTTTCAATCTAAACAAATAATTCATATTCATATAATTATCTGTCTAGAGGGACACAAGGGACAAAAATTAAATAACAGTCATCTTCGTAAAATAACAGCCCAGGTCATTTTTTCCCAAAAGATGATTTAGCCAGAAAAAAACAAAACAAACAAAAATAACCTTGGCAAAAAAATGACTTCATTATTTTAGGAAGGTGATAAATTGTCATTAAGAAATAAAGTAAAGACTAGAAAAATAGTTCAGTTAGCGAAATAATACTTTTTACAAAATGATCAGTATGGAGAGCCAAAAAGGGACAAAATTAAATATGTAATTGAGAAAGATGATAAAATAAATTTTAACATCAGAAAAAAAAGGTTTTTCACTGCAGAAAAATTTTCAACATTCATCTAAAAACATCTTAAAAGTAATTTGTATGGAGGAACAAAATTAAATAATAATAATAATAATGCCAATATATAATGGAATAAATATTTAAGTCTGGTGTTCTGTTTCTGACATGCTGGGTTAATTTCACACCAAATGTAAAGCATTGAACATTCCAAAGAAGTTCCACTTTTGTCTTGTCAGTCCACATTGTTATGGAAGCTCAAAAAGGACAAAATCTCATCAATAAATTATGTATTTATGAAGTGTACCATAAAGTAATTAAACAATTAAATGCCCAACAGACAATTAATTTATTAAATGTCATTAAATTATTAAAAAGCGTCATCATGTCAAACTCGACCATCAAATTTCACACTTCATAGTGTTGAAGCCCAGGAACAGAAACCATTAAATAATTGAATACACATTGAATTAATTATCTGCAACGGCTATTATAAGTTTACTTTTTAGTGAGTTAATGATAAATTAACAGAGTTTCAATGTTTAGATTAAAAACATCTATAATGTTTTTTTCTCATTGGTCTCCTCAGGCTTCAGGAGAAGGAAGTGGCTACGAAGAAACCAGACGGCCAAAACCTTTCAGTGAGAAACCTCAACAGACGGTATGAAAACGTGATTTTCTGACTCTCCTATTTTTCTGTTTAAACTGAATTATTATCCTGAAAGATTCAGTTTAAAAATTAATCTTCGGATGTTAGGAGGGATTACATGAAAGCACTTTGCTGCAAAGGGGGAAATCCGTCAGTTCACCCAGCCATGCCTGTATTTCTTAGACATAAAACGTGAAGAGCAGAGCTGTGTTTTATGTTTCAGCGAAGCCTCGAGTTACTCTGTTTAAGTGGATAAACACTCATACCTGAGGGAAGATTAAAAACTGCAGAGCTGATGCCTGGAAATCGAGCTTCGTCTGGATTTTTTCATTCAGGAAGTTTTAGGAACTGGAATTTTCTTCTAAAACTTTCCTCAAACTCCCCAGATCAGGGATGTTTCTTGCTTTATGCTAACTCGGCAACTGCTCCTTCCTGAGATGTTCAGCTTCATCTGAGGAAAATTAAGATGTCCTGTCTTTGTCTGTTACAATCTCATATATTTATTACATCTTTTATATGAGTAAAAATTAAAGATAAGGCAGACAAACTCCAAAAATTAACTCTGCTGGAGTTTCTTCATGTCTGTCATTTTGACAGAGCGCCAAAAATTCCCGTCATAATCCATTCTAACGAGTCTTAAAATGGAACCTGAAGATAAAGTTTAGTGGAGTGAAGTGTGCCACAGCATGGGGGGGAAACGCAGAAAAACCATTGAAGAACAACTCAAAACCACAACTCTCTGCATCAGCTATGCTACACACAGGCCCGTTTCCATAGCAATTGACTGACAACAGCTCCACTAACATATCAGGATTCAATACCAAAAATTACATGCAAACATTTCCCACACAAACAGAACATTTGGTTCATTACACGTTCAAATTTTCAGGTTTGATATTTATAATATGATTACTAATAAATGATCGCTGTGGTAGATTAGCTACCGCTGCCATTAGCTAATCTAACACTGCGATGGTTGATTAGCTCATTTAGAAACCTGCTCTACTGATGATCTGTCAGAGTAATGTATAAAGTATTGCTCTTTTCTTTGTATTATAGTTTACATAGTTCAGTTTAATTTAGGTTTGTAATTTTAACTGTCTGGCTTGCAAAATGTAATAGATTATGGACCATCTAAAGGATTATGAATCTCTTCATTGTAGTTGGATAACCCAGGCGCCCCAATAAAGCTAGAAGTGGCCGTGTCCAGCATTCTTCACGCTGTCACGTCACTTTCAGGGAGTTTATCCACTTCTTCTTTTCTTTATCTCCTCAGCTTTCCTCTTTCTGCTTTCTATCCCTTGCATTTTGACACCAAGGCTAAGATGTGCTGCAGCTTCCAGCCAGTTCAAGTGAGCGCAGTGCTTTTACAGTTACAGAGGAGTCAGAAAAACCAGATGTCAATTTGGATCCAATCCGATCCAAGTCGGAGGCTTCCCGCCGCCTCCAGGCGTTGGTATTTCCACTGGTTTCCCCATCAACGTGCCTTCAGGAACCAACAAAGTGGAGTTTGAGGTTGAGGTCAGGTAGTTCATTTCGGAAGTCTCGTCTTCAGCAACTTTTACGAGGATTTTTTTTTTCTCTTTCGTTCCTCCAGACATTTATTAATCAGCATGTTGTATGAAAATGTCATGTTTGGGGAAACAGCTGGCGTTTTAATGTCCACCTGCCAATGTTTTTCCATCTGATGAGGATCTGTTCACACGTCCCGTCTCATCCTCTGCCCGCTCGTCCAACCCTTGCAATTAAGAGGCAAGTCCAGGCGGCGAGCCGTCGGAGGCGGAGAGCAGAGGTGAGACTTTCCATTCTGTCTTCCTGGAATCCACCGTGATGGATGGATGGCAGAGCAAGTCTTTAATGGGTCACTGCCAGATCAAGCTCCCCCCGTTAGGCATCAGGTTTCAGGTTTAACGATTGCTGCTACTTTTACAGAACATCTTGTAAAGAGATGGGAATGAAATCCAGTGTTAAAGGGGACCTATTATCCACAATTCACATTTTGCTTCCATTTGGGTCTCAACTGCTCCTAAAAACAGTTAAGTCCAAGTGCTTAAAAAAAGTCAGCTGTTTTTGACAAAAAGTTAATGTTTTGTGGTGTCAGGAAAATTTAGTTTGATTATTTAGTCACATTCCACCGTTACCTAGCAACCCCAGCAGAGTTCCATCTGGTTACCTGCCATTCCCAGTGGCATTCCGTCCCGTTACCTAGCAACCCCAGCAGAATTACGTCCGGGGCTGAGCTCCAGCACGTTTGGTCAGCTAGTTTTACTGCTGTATGCTCTGTGCAATGGTTGCTGGACAAGGCAAGTATTTAGATGTTGAAAAAACACTTACTGCATTCTTGCTAGTTGTGCAGAAGGCTCCACTTCTGCTTTTTAAAGATGTACAGTGATATAACTCTGCATCTGTTTGCAGAAATTTTCCCCTGCGAGTGTAAACGTTGAATTGGGGGGGTGGAGGCGTGGCCAGTAGCATTTTATTTGGATTTAGTGATAGAGGCCCTTAAACAGTTCAATAGAGGCAGAACCTGTCAGACTAAAACCTAATTGTCTAAGAATAATTTTGTACAAAAAATGCAATTAACATGTTTTGTATAAAACATAATCGGTCACCTTTAAGAAATACTTTTTAAATAATCTTCAGTGTAACAATTACGGTCCTCAGAAGTCCGGAGCTCCTCATATAAACTGTCTACTGCTGAAGCCATGAGTGAGTAACAGGAACAAGGCCGGACTAGGACCCATTTTGCCCGCTAGTGATAGGCTAGGATGTTTGTTTTGGTTGTATTTACCCAGACTGCTCCTGCACTGTAGTCCACTTCCTTTTTTGGAGCCGTCTCCGGTCTGCTTTGTGTCCACATGCATTTGATCCACACCAGAGTTCAACCAAACCAAAACCGAGATTTGTAGGCGAACCAGAGTTCACTTTCTTGGTCAAACTGATGGAAATAGCTCCTCTTGTCTGTCCCAACCTTGGAAAATGTTACAGGAGACGACTGAAATCTGTCCTCACCCAAAAGAGCTCCATTCTCTGACTGGTTTAATGCTTGAGTTAAACAAAACAATGCAAACCTCTGGTGCCACATTTTCTAAACGTCTGGACCAATATTTTAACAGGCCTTCACTGTACAAAACAACAAATCTTACCAAATATTTTTGGTCTAGTTTCTAGTGTAAAAACTAATTTACAAGATTCTTTTCAACAAGAAACAGGAGCTTATTTTAAGTCAATAATTCATTAATTTTGATGAAAAAATGACTACTTCCACTGGCAAATTATTTCACTTAAGAGAAAATGTTGAAGTAATGGAGTGACTACTTTTTTATTATTGAATTAAAATAATCTGAAAACTACCTTGTAAGTTAGTTCTGTCTTATTTCAAGCGTACTAAGATGTTTACACCAGAAACTAGACCAAAGATACTTGGTAACATTTTGTGTTTTTGCAGTGTTTCCATTCTCCAGAGGGCAAACACTGAGCTAACCCCGTGTTAGCGGCTGTGGAGGCACAATATCTTCACTGACTAGAAATCCATCAACGCTAAGCAACCTGTCGTTAGCAGCCATGACGGATGGTTTAAGCGATCAGGCCATTCTTTATCACAATAATCCATAAATCAAGTTGAAATTGCAAGGATTCTCAGGTCAATCAATGCCGTGCAACAGAGAGCGGAGGATGTTTTCCTGCTGAGAAATACAGTTAATTATCATCACATCAAACCTGCGGGTGGTCCTCATTTCCTCCGCCTCCTGAACGTTTCTACACGCTCCCGTCTTTATCCCACAGGGAACAATCTGAGGTTTTCAGAAACAAAGTGAAGAAATCTGCTTCTGTTGTTCTCATTTCCTCTCTCAGGCCTGATGCGTTTATAGGCTGGCTGACTGGAGCGACCACAGAGTGATTTCAGAGAGTAAACAGGAGCCAAACGACTCCAACAATCCACACGTTATGACGGATATGCTCTGCGGTGCGAGCAGAATCAAAGGGAAAACAAATCACACCGAAACTGTTTCAAGCATTACAACATTCATAACACCGCTGCCTTTTTTATGTTCTAGATGATTTCTCTGAAAAATTACAAATCATTTGTGGCAAACATGTCATGAAACATATTGTCGACTTTAATTTCACAAATTTCCAAATGCATTTTTAATCATTCTACTCACACAGAGCTATCAGAGGTCAAAGAATTATACTTGTTGAAAGCAACTATATTCTTTAAGATGCCATGTTTTATTATGGAGAAGCACAAGGATTTATCTTTAAACTCCTTTATGGGACAAATATCCTACATTATTCTACTAACAAAAGAAAAAATGTAGAAAAACAAGTCAAGGTGGTGGAAGCTAATGAAAACATCTGGATTGAGGAAAACTGCCTTTACATTTTCATGCACCTTTAAACATCTGAAACAAACATGATTGGCTTGTGGTCTACTGTTTACAATATTAGGTAGTGCTAACACCACTAGCTAGAGCTAACACCGTTAGGTAGAGCTAACACCGTTAGTTATTTCTAACACTATTAGCTAGAGCTAACACTACTAACTAGAATTAACACTGTTAGCTAGAGCTAACACTGTTAGCTGGAGCTAACACTGTTAGCTAGAGCTAACACTATGAGCTAGAGCTAACACTATGAGCTAGAGCTAACACTATGAGCTAGAGCTAACACCGTTAGGTAGAGCTAACACCGTTAGTTATTTCTAACACTATGAGCTAGAGCTAACACTATGAGCTAGAGCTAACACCGTTAGGTAGAGCTAACACTACTAACTAGAGTTAACACTGTTAGCTAGAGCTAACACCATTAGTTATTTCTAACACCATTAGCTACAGCTAATACAATTGTCTAGAGCTAACAGTATCTCTTACTAACCATCTCAAGGTTTACTTTTTCTAAGCAAACATCATTTTCAAATTGTTCTGTTTAGAGTTGCAGGCGCTGCATGTAACTGATTTTAGCCCCACTTTCTGTCTTTCTTCTGCCACAACTTATTACTATTGATGTGAGAAGCAGCCATATTGAAATGTTAAGTTGACCTTACAAGTCGTAACCAGAGATGGTCGGAATGGGAAATCTGACTTCAGAAGAAAAACTCCAAATAAAAAGAATGAATGCTAAAAATGAACCAAAGGATGCTTCAGTAAAGCATTAAAAACATATTTTTTCCACATTTTGCATGTTTTCTACAAAGGATTTGTTTTTCAGCTTAAAGAATAAAAATCTAATGAAGATGTTAACTTTCTCTATATTTGAGGTTTTATTCTAGTATCTGATGACTTCACCTTCACAGCCTCAGCTAGGTAAAAGTAAAGCTGTTCAAAATATGCAGAGCAAATTAGCCGCAAATGAATGAAAACAGGCGGCACACTGTGTTGTGAGAAGCTTGGGATCGTTTGCACAAGCAGAACTCACTTCCAGTCTCCCAACATTAAAGCAGTTTGTAGAACATGACTCATTTGGGCTTGTGATTAATGTTTACAGGGAGAAACTCTTTCCCATGATGCAGCGTTGTTTATAAAAGCTTTTCTCAGTGGGAGGTACAGATGGAGAAAATGGAGCAAAATCACTGCAGGTTTTAAATTTAAATTGGGATCTGCTGTTTCTCTGCAGACAGCCGATGAGTCTCTTCCTCCAATTCAACAGCCGCCGCTGGAGCGGCCAGCGCAGATGGCGCAAACGGGTAACATTTCACATGATTTCTTCATTTACTTTTATGTTTTTTCACACTCGATCAGTTAAATTTTTGTATAAAATTTGAACATTTCACATTTAACCCTGTTGGATCTGCTGTTTCCTGTCAGTTATTATTAAAGAACTTAAGGATTCTCACTTTTGGAGATGTAAACACGACGGAAAACTAGGGTCAGGCTAAGAAAAAAAAAACAATTACAGGAAAAAAGTCAAAATTACAAAAATACTATGACTCATATTCGTAATAGCAGGAGAATACAGTTGCAGTAATACTAGAAAAAAAATTGTAATATGAAAATAAGTTATATTACCAGAATAAAGTCAAGTAACTTAAGTTGAACTAATACAAAAAGTCAGAATATTACCAAAATAAAATCATATTATTACAACAATAGACATAATTCAAGAGTTGTGCTGATGCTAGAATAAAGTCATAATACGAGAAAAACGTAACGTTACCAGGATAGAAACGTAATATTAGTAGAATTAAGCAATTTTATAACACATAAAATTATATTAAAAAAATAATGATGCTGAGCATTATGTGAACTCATACCTTGGTACTGATTCATTTTAGTAATGCTGTGCCCTTATTCTGCTAAAATTACTTAATCATCATAATATTAGGAACTTGTACTCATAACTTCAGAACAAATCTCTTATTCTGATCCTAATACTCCACAGTACATTTGTGGCTCTAAAGATAAACTTTAGCATCAAGTCACATCGTGGGACAGACGGAAACGTTTTGTGTTTCTGGGTCTTTAAAGGGAACCGAGAGATCAGAGGACATGAAAACACGTTGACTGATAAATGTCTCCATCTAGTGGACAATACGAGTACTGCAATAAATAAAGATGGGCTTAGAGAAAGAAGAAAAAGCTCAAATTCTTCTTTTGCTACAGTGAATCATTTGTCTCCACTTAGTCCTGTCCTCTTTGTCCTCACTGACTTCATCTCCTGTTTCTCCACATCCATTAATGTCTCTTTGGGTCTTCCTCTCTGCCCCGCCTCCATCCTTAGCACCCATTCTGCAGATATAACCATCTGAAAATGTCCACGCCATCTCAGTCTCCAAAGCATCTACCATGAGCTGTCCCTCTGATGATTCCTGGTCCCATCCATGCTTGTCACTACCAAACAGAACCTCAACAGATTGGGATCTGCAGCCTCCAGTTCTGCCTCCTGTCTTTTCCTCATTGGTTCTGTCATTAAACCAAACATCTCTGGTCTCACTATTGCCTGGAAAACCTTTATTTTCACTCTTGCCAAGAACATTTTATGACACCTGACATTTTTTCATGCCTCTCTACCTTTTTTCCCACTCTAGATGCTCAGGGTACATTCATACCAGCCCTGTTTGGTCCGCTTAATCCAACTCTAGTGCATTTGTCTTGAATGTACGGTTCGTTTAAGGAGGTGTGAATGCGTAGTTGGACCAAAAAATCAAGTTCTCTTTTGGTCCAACTACGCAAGATTATTTGTAGAGCACATTTCAACAACACGGCATTCAAAGTGTCAGTCACCAATTACGAAACAAGCAATAACACGTTTTGTCAAATGCCATCATCAAGCAAATGCAAATATGATGAGCAACATTCCAGTTACTACTGATCAAAGGCAACTCTAAACAGGTGGGTTTTAGTCTTGACTTAAAGGAAAGAGTAAACACTTTTTATTCCCTTCAAAATAAGAGCATAAATGCTCTTATTTTGAATGAAGGCTAACAGCTTGAATTCTTAACGGTCAATAACTAAAATTCAAAAGAATTTTACTCAACTGAAAGTTTACCAAACAGCCAAGTACGTTAGCTCCAGTATTAGCACCTTAGCAGATTAGCGGAGCTGTGCCCACCACTGATATGGGGCACTGTCAAGAGGAAACAGACACCACAACCAACAATGCTTTTGCTAACTTCACCATAGGCTAAGTTAGCACAAAAATTGAATATTCTGTTAGCTGCTTAAAAATATATATATTGGCCTACTTTAAAATGTTGATTTAAAGAAAAAAAGGGTCAGCATGGAGGAAGATTCTGAAAACCATTTTGGCTGAACTGATGTTTTAAAGTAGGTCATTAAAGCCAGGAGGTGGCATCAGTTTATTTCACGCTGCAGAGACGTCTGTAGCTGATAACCCGACATTTACCCTCAGTCATGTTTCCAGAATTCATTCCTTGGAGCAGCAGGCTGCGTTTCACACCTTACTTACTGAAAGTGACTCATTCATCGGGATATCAAGCATGTCGGGTCAAATTGGGTCAAATCGCAGGCAAGTGGGAGATGTACCTCCACTTCACCTGGCCTCTAAACGACAGAATTACAGCAGGAATCCTGCTTCCTTCCCTTTCTCCTTCTGGGATCAGGGATCGTTTGTTTTTCTCTGGGATGCGGTCGTTCATCATCTATGAGGTTTTCATCAGGATGTTAATGGATGTGTCCTGTGGATATGCTTTCCAGGTGCAGTCGCTGCTAAAGGAGAAAAAGGCGACAGAGGAGAGAAAGGAGATCGGGGCCCGACGGGGCCGAAGGGAGACGCAGGCTCCGGCTCCCAAGGGAGAATCCGCGGACTAAAGGTCGGCCAGACAAAACGGAGCATTTCTTATCCAAAATCACCTTCCAGAGGAAAAATACGGAGCTGCAGTTACACCAGTTTTTAACTTTTCCATACACAAGTCAACAAGCAAAACTGGTACAGAAATAAATAATATTGAAATTCCTCTCAATGGCAAGAACACAAAAAGTGTAGAACGAAAAAACTGATTCACTTTGTTATAAAAATCAAAGCAGCCGAATCTTTCCTCGGGGTTTCCCAAGGAAAACACGCTAAGCCCGGTGGCAGGAGCCAGTCACCCAGCAGCCCACCGTCTTTAAAAAATGTTTAAAAGTGGACAGGAAATTTGAAAATATCACTTGGTAATTATGTGTTATTGGAAGACACGATAAACAATACCTAAACAGCAACTAAAGTGATTTAATATTTAGAAAATATTTCATTTGATTCAATATTCCAATTTGTATTTACATTTTAGCTTTTACATCATCAGTAAAAGTCTTCCAAAGCAGTTTGTAGTTGAGTTACACCAAATCAACACTAGAGGGAGCTAGAAGCCCTCGAGTCAACACCACCAACCCAGCAGCTTATTCTAATTTTACTAAGATATTTTGAGGAAAAAAAAGGAAAACTTCAAATTTGGGTGAATTTTCCTGCCATTTGCTCAACAAAAACAGGAAGTTTTACTAAAGTTACTCAGCGTATTTTTATTTTCCCATTTACAGCGATTTGTACTGTACTCTTAAACTGGATTATAATTTATATCACTGTTTTTTTGTTTTATTTCCAGGGAGAACCAGGTGAAAAAGGAGCAAAGGTAAGTTACAGCTGTCAGATTACCAATTAATTTAAAAATATGAAGCAACAAAAGAGATTAAAAAGTCGTCGTCGTCGACTTGTCAGAGGATGAACAGATCCGTTCAGAGAGGAAATCTTCTTGTTTTTGATCTGATATGAAGAGAGACAAACAGTTCTGAGTTTCCTGACATGAGATATTATAAACCTGTTTTTAAGAGGGTGTAACAGTAATCGGTTTGGTACAAGCCTGAGCGCCGAGAGGCTTAAATGAGAAATCTGACCAATATATCCAGACAGTCTTTTCTTTTTTATTGTCGTTTTTGTGTTAATTTTGATTAATGTTTATTATTTTCAGTTCACTTTTTCATGTTCTTTACCGTTTCCCGGTCTCTCATATGCTAAAGCTACCTTTTTAATTATAAAAATAAAAACCCTAAAACTCCTCTGGCACTGAATATGACTAAGATGGCTGTTTTTGTAAATTTTTTTAGTTCAATTTGTTTTTCAACTCTTGGCTAATTATTTATTTTGCTGATTTGCAAATGTTTAGTCAGCGACCTGAAAATTATGTATTTTCCAACAATAAGCTACAAATTCACATCTCCTAGCCATCAGCTCACCTATCTGGCCAGTAGCTCGCAACTTAACCAGTTAATCTGCTGACGAAACTGGAGACTCAAATGTTTTTGCCTTATTGACTAAAATCAAGCATGTTGTCGATATTAGCTGCTCTTATATTAAATTTGGTGAGGCATTCTTTAAACATTCGTTTAATCTATTGATTTCTATATGAGAAGTATTAGAAGTGTCATGATGTGGACCCTTCCTTTGTTCCAGGGCAGTGCAGGTTTTGGATATCCGGGTTCAAAGGGTGAACCAGGCCCTCCAGGACCACCTGGGCCCCCTGGATCTCCAGGAGCCGCAACTCAGTATTCAGTTGACCGAGACGGGTCGGTTGTTTCAAAGGTTCCTGGGCCGCGCGGACCGCCTGGACCTGCAGGTCCTCAGGGGCCACCAGGAGAAGATGGAGAACCAGTGAGTGGATCTGAAGGAAAGACGTGTGACTTCTCTGGAGACGCTGAAAGTCACTCAGGTGTTCTTTGTTTTGTTCCCGCAGGGTGATCCCGGTGAAGATGGAAAAACTGTATGTAGTTTCTGCTTTTTCTTCCAAAATAAAACGTTTCAGGGACCGAAGATCATATTTGTCTTTTAAATAGGGGCCTCAGGGACCTTCAGGGTTTCCAGGAACTCCGGGTGACGCTGGAACTAAAGGAGAGAAGGTTAGATAAACCCAGTTTGCAGATTGTTGAAGGGTTTCAGTTTAAGTCCTAACGAGGCGGGTTCATACAGGGCGACCGTGGAGAGGGCCAGCCCGGCCCCAGGGGCCCCCCAGGGCCTCCAGGACCACCGGGTACAGGATACAGATCTGTGAGTCACATCCTGCTCTGAGGTAAAAACTTCCTTCTGCTTTCTGCAGCTGATTCTAAAACAAATCTTTCAGACATTCGAGGACATGGAGGCCTCTGGATTCCCCGATTTGGTCTCCGTCCGGGTGAGAACAAACAGAAACGGCCTTCTCTGGTCCTCGTCAGTCACACCAGAATCTATTGGAGGTGGAAATATTGTTAATCTTTATAATTGTTGATGCAGGGACTTCCAGGTCCCCCAGGTCCCCCCGGTCCCCCGGGTCCTCCCGGTCTTCCCTCATCAAGCACGTCCGTGAACTCTGGAGCTTTTGGGCCTCCGGGAAAAAATGGAGCACCTGGCCAACCTGTAAGTGGAACAGTCCACTCCAATCGGAAACCACTGCAGGAAACTAGGAGCATCCAGATGAGTGGATGCAGGGTTTCCGACTGAAAACAGGATTTCACTCATCTGCATTCTCTTGTTTGCATGCTAACAAACTGCCTGCTTATGCTGATGATAGAATGATTTAACCAAAATCAAGTTCCAACAACCAAATCTTTTGCGCTTTAGGGTCTGCCTGGTTTACCTGGTGCTGATGGTCTTCCAGGAGCTCCTGGCCCCAGGGGCGAAAAGGTACCGATTTACTGGAACATATGATTTATCATTTATATGCTAACACCATCTAATATGCAGCAAACATTGATTCCGCCTGTAGAAAATAGATTTTTAGTTAAAAGTTTGAATTAAAACACGTGATATCTGTCAAACCATCTCTTCCACTGATTATAATAGACTACTCCTACTCCAACATCCTTCTAACAATACAACAAAAAAAATTAAGAAAAGTGGAAAAAGCAAACAAGGTGGATTAGCAGATTCAATTTTTAATTTTGCTGTGAATAAAAATGTTTTTTTTCCTTTGTTACATCCTTAGGGGGATTCAGGCGATCTTGGACTCCCAGGAGCAATCGGACAAAAGGTGTGACATCACTATTTTTAATTTTAACTTAAAGGTGAAAGGTTTATTGCAAAATTACCAAGAAAAGTGAAAAAAGTGAGTTTTTGAGACCCATGTTTCTCCTCCACAGGGATCTCTAGGAGAACCTGGTTTACCGGGACCTGCAGGAGAGCCTGGACTGGCTGGCCTGCCAGGACCCATGGGACCAGTTGGTCCTCCTGGACCTCCTGGGCCTCCAGGACCAGGTCATCGGGTTGGATTTGTGAGTTCAATTAACATGCAAAGAAATTAACAAGCAGACATGCTTGCTAACAAAGTAGTATGCCGTGGTGGACAGACTTCCACTAATTCGCTGATGTAGCAGGTCTATTTTTTAGCGCTTTAGCTAACCTTGAAAATGTTTGGCACAGTTAGCCTCCCCTAAATTATTTTTTTCTGATAAATTCTAAACTTTACTTCTGTTGATGTTCTTCCTAATTTTATTTCAAATAAGAAACATTCAGGAACAAAATCAAAAACAGAGAAAAAATATAAACAATGTCTAAGGAGAACATAGAACACGTAAACTATAAGGTCGAAAAGAAATTGCTGCTCAAGGGTTGTAGTCTTTCCAAGGGCTGAACTAGTTTGAATTGAAGTTAACGCTTAGCATTAGCTTCCGCAAAATACCTTGTTGGTGTATAGATTTACCATTAGTAGAGCTAGCTGTTCTAACTAGCTGTGCCCAGCACTGGCAAACAAACTTATGGGGGAAGGAGGGTTATGGTATGAGAAACAAGTCCATGATTAAAATGCATAGTCACTGGTCGCTACGGTAATTCCCGCCTTTTCTGTAATAGCCCTGCCTATAAAAAGGTCTACACTATCAAAAATCTTCAATGCTGAGGTGCAGAAAATTGTGAGTACAGCATAAACCACTGAAGTTATGAGTTATGCCAGTTCAGTTCAGATTCAGTCAATTTTCTGTGAGCCATCAAACAGGAAGCTGGGCTGAAATTTCTCAATTTCGCAACAAAAGTCCAGCGAAAACCAAAAGTATAGCATACTTTTCTTAATCAAGCTGCACAGCTTTTGTTTTAACACTGATAGGGAAACAGAAGCAAGAGTGGTACATTGGAAACGCCCGATTCCTGATGCAACAACATAATTGGGCTAACTAGCAGCAATACGAGCAGATAAACACACTTCATAATGAATGTGTTACTTTGCCCTAAAGCCGTTTCTCTTGTTCTTCAGGATGACATGGAGGACTCCAGTGGGATTTTCACTAATGGACTTCCTGGTGTCAGAGGACCAGAAGGGATACAGGTACCTTAATTACTCCAGAAGTCTAATAAAATATGGATTGAATTACGTTTAAACTAAATCAGCCCTAAATGCATCTTTGATCTGTTAGGGTAGAAATGTTTATTAAAAATGTTAAAATAAGCTTAATTTAATTAAATGAAAAGGAATATCAAAGCGCAACTGTTAATTACTTACTTTGGCTGTGAATACTTTTAAATAACCAAAGTACATGTTGTATTTTCAGGGACCTCCTGGTTTACCTGGACACCCAGTAAGTAACAAGCTACAATGAAAGGTTAAAAGAAGAGCCAAAGGGTGGCCTTCTGCCATAGTTTGTCAGTTTTCAGGTTAAACATGAAAATGTTAAATGATAATCTCCAAGTTTTTAAAATTGGCAAAGAAAAATTGGAAAAAATGTTGAAAAGTCTGGAAAATGTGAAATATTTTTGGCAGATAGAGACCAAAGCAGACAAATTCAAATTTTTTGTGTAAATTTAACATATTTTACAATGTTGGTCTAAAATAAGAGCAGCTTAAAAATATTTACATTAATAGGATTTTGTTCTCATTTGTTTACACTTTAATAAAACCCAACTTTCGTCCTACTATAACAAATCTAGTTAATGTTCTGAAGTTGGTAACAACTGGAAAAAACTTTCAAAGTTTCTCTCATCCTATCAAAACTTGGCAAATTTTTTCCTCAGCCAATCAAAAGGTTCAAAGGTTTCAGATGTTTTTTCTTCTTTCCTTCCCTGTAAATCTACCATTGCAGGGTAAACCCGGTTTCCCAGGAATTCAAGGTCCAAAGGGTGAGCAGGGTCTGGCAGGAAGAGACGGACTACCAGGCCTGGATGGCTTCCCAGGACCGCCGGTGAGAAAAACTGAACTTAATGTGAAAGCTGTACAGCACAGGATGGTCGATCAGAGTCTGCTGATCATCGAGATTTGCATACATGGATCATGTTATCTGATGCAGAGCTCAACAATTAGATCTGTTTTTAATCAATTTATAACAGACTAAATTCTAAATCTGTGGATCATCTGCTTAAAAATTACAAAACAAGCTAATTTAATCCAAGAAAGTGACCTTGAGGCATCTCTAAGGTCAAAGTGCTTCAGCTAATGGACAAATATAGACTGCAAATAATTCTTCATCTGCTAATAACAGCTACATTTCTGTTTAGCACATTAGCATTTTGGCTCACTTTGAAAACATTTAGCCCACTTAGCTTCTCTTAAATTAATTTTCCCAGATAAATTCTTGGATGTTTTGTAAACTTTCAGTTGAATAAAGATCATTGGCCAATGATCAAGAATTCTTCAATTAGTTAGACTTTTATATTCATGCTCTTATTTTGAAGTGGGTGAAGACAGCAGTCATGTTTCTTCTCCTCATGTTCTCTCTTTTCCCCCCCAACAATTTTATTTCACAAAAGAAACAAACAGGAACAAATTAAAACATATCCTTAGATATTTACATGCTTGTGAAGGGAATTAGGTCCACATAATGTCAGCATCAAATATCATACCCCAATTATCAGGGCATGGCATTTAAAGGAGCAGTGCTTTTTTTGATCTATAAAGCTGTAAAATGTTGTTTCTCCTGATCTTGACAGGGACAAAAGGGTGACAGAGGTGACAAAGGAGAGACGGTAAATATCATATTTGATCTTAGCTAAATTCCAGGTACTATATGTGAAATTTTTACCATTAATACAGAACGGTTTTATGTTGCTTTTGTGGTTTATTTAGCTTAGTTTTGTATGTGATAACAGATGGAATAGTCATCGTTGGTGGGTTAATTTGTTTTGACAGGGTGATGCTGGTCGAGATGGAACCGGACTCCCAGGCCCACCTGGTCCACCTGGACCACCAGGACAAATAATCTACCAGCCATCTGACAACGTGAGTTCACATAAAACTACAAACTTCAGCCCATTTCAGCCTCTAAATCGTAAAATGTTTAACTTCAGCTGACAGTTTGTGTATTTTTCCATCATGTTGCATTGGTAAATTTCAGGATGAGTTGATTAGGTCTCTGCATTTTCCCCGAATGTTTAAGAAGAAACATTAACTGGTTTCTTGTTCTTCTCAGGGAGTGGCTGGTTTACCCGGTAGAGCTGGATTTCCTGTAAGCTTTCAGTGTCTTATTTGATTCCCTGGTTCTTCATTATTTATACTATCATTATTTATAGCATTAAATACTATTTTTAATGCTTGGACTTTAGTTGCAGAACATTTAACCACATCTAAACAATGAAAAAAAATATTTTCAGGGTCAATACAATGATTTGCTCAACAGTTTCCAGGCTGACCTGCATGGCTAATTGTAATGATTGAGGTTGTTTATTTCTAATCTCTCACTTGAATATTTTTATTCGCTTGCCAGGGTCCTGCTGGACCGAAGGGGGACAGAGGTGACCCTGGTTCACCAGGTTATGGCCTGAAGGTGAACTCCTGTTATTTACATCAACTGGTAATCAAGCTGCTAATCATTTCCATCATCTTCATCATCAGTTTTGTGTGTTCAGGGTGAAAAAGGGGAGCCAGGCTTGATAAGTGGACCAGATGGAAATCCTTTGTATCTGGGAGGCCTAACAGGCACCAAGGTGAGTCTCATCATCCGTCCATTTATTCCCATTAGCTCCTTCTTGTTCCCGTTTGCTATGCTAATTATCTCCACTTTGTTTCTGTAGGGAGACAGAGGACTGCCAGGACCTATCGGACCTTCTGTAAGTTTGCATTTTCAAGATTTTTAAGTGTCTGCAATTATTTATTCAATGTTTTATTATATTATTTTGTCTGGTTGCAGGGTCCTCAGGGGCCTCCTGGACTGAAAGGTGAAATAGGAATGCCAGGAAGACCCGTAAGTACATTTATTTCAAAGTTTCTGAGGCTTTATAAAGTGCATGAAAAATGATTAGTGATTTTTATCCATCAGGGTCGTCCAGGTGTGAATGGATACAAGGGTGAAAAGGGAGAGCCAGGAGGGGGTGCAGGTTATGGCTACCCGGTAAGTTGGATTTGTTTTCCTGTACTGCATAAATATTATGCAAAAATCACATTTTGCACTTTTTTGTACTTATTTTTTGGGTCTCAACTGTTTCTAAAAACAGCCACTTACAAGCACTAAAAAAGAAAAAAGTTGTTTTTTGAGTTAATATTTTTTGCTGTCTGAAAAAAGATCCATTTGAAAAAACCTCCAGAATGCAACGTCACAATTCAGCAGGCAAAGTTCCTCACCTAGCAATCCCAACTCGTNACCTAGCAACCCCAGCAAAGCTCCGCCCTGTCACCTAGCAACCCTAGTGGAATTGCTTTAAACAGGCAGAACTGAGTAGACTAAAATCTCATTTTCTAAGAATGATTTTGTGGAAAATTGTAATGCATCACCCATAGACCTATCCCAACCTGGTGAAGGAAGCATAATAGTTTCCAGTGTGAGTCTGTCTGGGTTTTTCTTTTTCAGAACAGCTTTGGGCTTGGTTTACCTGCCACAAAATGAAATATAATGTTTTAGTAAAAGGTTGTTTGACCATCTAAACATGGCCTAGGAAAATTAATCTGCCAGTAATACGCCGACCACTGGGAACATATTGAGCTTTACTCGACAGCATCATGAGATGGAAAAGTTGGATGTGAACGTTCAGCCATGTCTTCGTGTTTTTGTCAGAGTTACGCAGACTGTTCCTGTTACCTAAACAGCGTTTCATTCTGAATCCATAAAGTCGTGCGTTTCCTACAGGGAGTTGCCGGCCCACCAGGACCCCCAGGACCACCCGGACCTCCAGGCCCAGCCATTTCTCTGGATCGCCTTAATGTGAGCCCAAAAGAGCCACGTCTAGTTTTCCATGCCAAGTTAATGCAACTCATCTACCTCCAAACTGATTCTGTTCCTCTGTTCATTCTTTAGCGCTTTGATGAAAACTCAAGGGGTTACCAAGGTACGGGCGCCATAAAACAATTTTAATATAGATTAAATAATTTACAAGCATGTTTCAAGGGTTTTAAATGTTATTTTCTGGGAACTTTAAGACTACTTTCTAACCTATAAAGTAATGGTGAGGTAAAAGTGGGCGATCAGACGTTAAACATCGTTTTCACGGAGCTATATTTGTTGTTAAATGCTGTTTTTCTGCTGCAGTGGTAAAAGGAGAAAAAGGAGAGCGTGGCGACCGTGGATCTCCTGGGATCCCAGGTAATCCTGAAACATTCATCTCTGTAGTCTTTCTCCAGAGTATCTTCATCACTAAAGTATCTCCTCGTCTTCCTCACAGGAACTGCGTCGAACTTTGATATCTATACATTTAAGGTAACCCGCCTCATCTTGTCACCTCAGTTTAGTTTTCTCGGACTTTGGGATGGCAGTAAACTGACAAAAGATCGTAATGTTCTTTGACAGAATGAGCTGAAGGGAGACCAGGGAGATCCAGGAGTGAAGGGGGAGAAAGGAGAGCCAGGTGGTGGATACTATGACCCACGTTATGGAGCACCAGTGGGCCCACCAGGACCTCCAGGAAACCCAGGCCTACCAGTGAGTTCAGAGAGAGCCACACACTTACAACGCTCAACAGCCACTGCTAGCTAAAACATTAGCTGTGCTAATGATAAACATTAGCTATGCTAATACTAAATGCAATACCAACATGGTAATTACGTGAAGCTAATGTTAAAGTCAACCATGTGGACCTGACCTTTCAGTCTTGATTTAAAACAAACAAACTGAATCTGCAGTTATTGCTAATGCTAGCTTGTTTTCAGCTAGATGCTCCAGGAAGTTGGAAAGGTTTGCAGATGCTGGTTAGAGTCATCTGTCCGTTTTTAAATTTCAAAAACAATCTTCTCATATTGAAAAAGTTTAAGACTCAAAGTTTACTCAGTGGTGCTCACATTTTTACTAATCTGCTTTTTCATTTAGCAATTTTGCTAATTTTGAAAATGCTTAGCACACTTAGCTTTTTCTAAATCAATTTGTATGGATAAAATCTGAAGTCCGAACTTACTTGGCAGTTTTGTAAACTTTCAGTTGAACAAAGTTCTGAGTTGAAGTTTTGGTCATTAACTTAAGAATTCATTAACTAGCTAGATGTTTTTATTCATGCTCTTATTTCATTAGCTTCTCTTAAATGCCGTACTGGTATAACACTTTACCCTTAGTGGAAATAATATTTAGGGTTAGCATAGCTGCCTTTTTAGTTAGCAGTGCCCAACTCAAACCTAAACATAATGAAAGAATAATTAACATTTATCATTAATGAACGAAAGCGAATAAGTTTAAATTCTGATTTACCAGACAATAAATTGTGCATAACGCAGAACAGCTAAGTGAAATGATAAAACCTGAAGAGGAACATGTGAGCGAGTAAAACATATTCCCTCGTAGCAAATTACCACTGTTCTGAGTGGTTTTAGTTTCAGAACTAGAATCTCTTTTGAAGAAAAATCATTATCCGTTTCCCCTTTCCTGTTAGGGTCCAAAGGGAGAGTCTATAGCTGGGCCTCCTGGGCCACCAGGACCTTCTGGACCACCAGGTGTTGGCTACGATGGCCGTCCAGGTCCAGCAGGACCACCTGGTCCTCCAGGACCTCCTGGGAATCCCTCATTTTCTGGAACATACAGACCTAATTATCGTAAGTAGTTTTTTCTGAGCCTGTTTTTAGCCAGGCTGTAAAAAACACCAGACCTCCATCATGAGACATCAATATTGGGCCATGTGATCACCTGAGCTGGTTTGTTACAAGAGACAAACTGGACGAAGAAATTAAATAGTTGAAGTTAAAAACCTGGCGACATTAAACAGCAGCCCTTGTTAAATGTGTTGTAATGAAAGCAAGAAAAAGATTGAAGCTATTTTTCCAAGACACCAACTGCGATATTGGTGTGGAAGAAGTGAACTTTGGCACAGTTTGAGTACATATGTGAATGCCAAGTGGACCAGAGACCGCTCCAAAAGCAGGAAATGGACTACAGAGCAGGGCATTCTGGGTAAATACAACCCGAAAAAATTAATTAGCCAAGTGCTAGCAGGAGAAATGGCTTGTGGTTTTAAGCCAAACACAAAACAGACATAAATCTGAAAACAAAAATCTGACATTACATTTTTGTTTCCCATTCGCAAGGAAGGAAGTTGAGTCTTTTTCAGAGGTTTTTGTATCGCTTCCTTCGGTGGTTCTTGGTGCAGCGCCCCCACAGGCCAGGAGGGGAACAAGTTGCTCAAAGGGTTTGGTTCGTTTAACTCGGCGCAGAGAGACAGAGAACCACCGCAGCTAAAAATTTAACAAATGTTGGTCCCCAGTCTACCAGACTATCAGGTGTGAAAGCATCGAATAAAAATGAAAAGCAATTGAATATGTAAGTATTATTTTAAAAACTGATGGGTCCAAACAGATGACACCAAAATTCAAAACAATGTCTGGTACAGCATATCAGCACTAACATGCACGGTAGTGGAGGAATAATGATTTGGACTTTAATTCCTTGTAGCCTTCCTCTGTAAACCAAACTGCTTTAGAGCCAAAACACCAGGAGGAACTGGTTGGGAGTTTTTGTACAGATTTGTAATATTTCAGACCTTTTTACTAACTTCTGTTTGTGTTTTGACTTGAAGCTGTCAGCGTTCCTGGACCTCCTGGTCCGCCAGGCCCACCTGGAAGCCCCGGCCTCTCCTCTGGGGTACGAGCACCTCTGTATTTTAAATGACCTTATATCTGTCAGCTAATGTGCTATGCACCTATTCTTACAGTTATTTATGCTCTAAAGATGGTTTATTATTTCCCCAGGTGACGGTGTTGAGGTCGTATGACATCATGATTGCGACGGCCCGGCAGCAGCCGGAGGGAAGTCTCATCTACATCCTGGACAAAGCAGACCTCTATCTGAGAGTGCGCGACGGACTTCGACAAGTCCTCGTACGTCTTCACACCACCAGCTTCATTTCCATGAATATGTGTCATTATAATGTTCAAAGAGTTTAATGAAAAGTATTAACCGGCAGTTTTTCTCCTCAGCTCGGAGATTACAGGACCTTCTTTGGAGATCTGGTGCGTTTTGAAGAGTAACTCGGTTTGACGTTTCCCGACTGTTTCTGATCTCTGAGTCTCTTTGTTTTTCATGTAAAGGGCAACGAGGTGGCAGAAGTGCAGCCCCCACCGGTGGTGGTGTACCCCCACGCCCCAGAACGGACCTCCAACAACGGAGCGGGTCATTACTCCCAGAGCAGCACGGTTATCCGACCCGTTGAGCCCCCGCTGCGGCAGCCCAGCCCCCCCGTGGCGCCAGCTGCTGACTCATCAGAATCAGGAGTGAGTACAACACTGCAGTATAAACATGACAAAACAGACACCATTTTTCTCTTAACCACTCTTTAAGATGGGAAAGATAAGAGAACTTGCCACTAAATGCACTCAGAGTTGTTTTGATGTCAGTCAATTAGAAAATGGCTACAAAAAAATCTACTGATCTAAACATCTACAGCAAAGCCCATTGATCAAATTAGGAAAAATTCCACCAAAGTGGGCGGAGCCAAGTGATACTGAAGGGCGTGGCCAAGAGTTTGGACATCGCAGAGGGTTAAGCGAGACCCTCTGGCAAATTTTTATCTGAAATGTCGACTTTTTTCTGTCTTATTGGAGACTTTTTTTGCTCTCCATGTTCACTGTACCAACTCCTGATTCACCACAAGGGGGCGTGTGTCTGAGTGACACTTTTTTTTTATACTGCAGGGCTGTACCATTGGAACCAGTAGGAAAATTCAACTGCAGTAGCCACTGTTTAAACCAAAGAGGGCAGCACTGAGACAGTTTTAAGCTCAACATTGCAAAATTAAACAAAGTCACACAAATATGCACAGAAACGTAAGGATAGCAACCTTAGGGACCAATTTATACATTTTATCTGCAAAGTTGACTTTGATTTTAGTCACCCTTTAAAGAAAGTTTAAATAATAAACTCTGACCAACAAGGCGAAGATCCAGGTTCGTCTTCCTGCGAGGAAGATGGTAAGAGAAGTGAATACGTCTCCAATGCTCAGCAAAGACCATCACATCTCCATAGCAACCAGTAGACCATCTACATTCCTCATCTGTCCTACCATCACAAATATAAACTCTCCAAGAAATTTAACTAGACAACCAGCTCTGGTCAAACCTTGTCACATAAATTTACAATACGAGAAAACATCTTAACATAAAAAGCTAAAGCTAGCCTCTCTTCTCTTTCAGCTCCACCTCGTAGCGCTGAACGCGCCTCAGACCGGCAACATGCGAGGGATTCGCGGGGCGGACTTCCTGTGCTTCCAGCAGGCTCGCGCTGTTGGTCTGAAGGGAACGTTCAGAGCCTTCCTGTCCTCCAAGCTTCAAGACCTCTACACCATCGTCCGCAGGTCGGACAGGAACGGATTCCCCATCATGAACCTGAAGGTAAGACAACTGACCAGATACATCCTTTACTTATCTAGCCAAATCTAAATTAAAATGTATTTTTACAAGAACTGGCCACAAAAGCTGTAAGACATAAAATGAACAAACTTCAACAAAAGTTAACGCCAAGGAAAGTAGATGTTGCTCCATGATTGGATCCTTACAAACACTAGTCAATACACTATCAAGTAGCATTAAGGCTAGGCACTTTAGCTTCCCAAGAAGAGGTTGTACTAGAGTCATTTTGACTGAATGGGTCATAAAAGATGCTGTGATGATCTATTTTTACCTCTGACTTTTTGAAATTATGAAATCTCAAATACACTTACAGAGAATCCTGTCTGTCAAATGTAGTTTACCATAAATAACTAGGTCAACTTTGTCAAAGTCTTTGAAAAGGAAACAAAAAGAACAGGAAAGTATTTTTTGGAAAACATCTGCATCAGTAAGGTCAATCGCTACTCTAATAGCTGCTTTTCATCCGTTTTCTGAATCTGGTGCTTTGAAATGACCAAATTTTTGTTCATGGATTTCTTTTTATGAGTCTGACCGTTTCCTTCCTTCCCCTTTCAGAACCAAGTGTTGTTCAGCAGCTGGGAGTCCATCTTCAGTGAGGACAGCAACAAAATGAGGGAGAATGTACCGTTATACTCGTTTGACGGCAGAGATATCCTCAGGGACAGTGCATGGTGAGTCTTTGTTAACCGTTCCAGATTTTAATCTGTGGCCGTGTTTGTTTCCACGCCTGATTTAAAGTTGTTGTTTGTTTTTTGTTCCCCCTCCAGGCCAGAGAAGATGGTCTGGCACGGATCGAGCCAAAAGGGCCACCGGCAAATGGATCATTACTGTGAAACGTGGCGGGCGGGCGAGCACGCTGTGACGGGCCTGGCGTCGTCCCTGCAGAGCGGCCGCCTCCTGCAGCAGACGCCCAGCAGCTGCTCCGGCTCCTACATCGTCCTCTGCATAGAGAACGCCTTCACGTCGCCCTCCAAATAATAAATCCATCCTCTGCGTTCAGGGCCCTAGCTAAATAAATTTTTGTAAACTCAGCTGGTAAATTTTTATCCCCCTCCTTTTAATTTTTATGCTAACGCAGCTTGTAAACATGAGGACGAACTGCCCCCCGAGGGGTTTTCCTGCCTGCCAGGACGTTCAGCATCCAGAAACGCTAAAGAAAAGGATCCAGCAGGAAACTGTTGGTCCTTTATCTCCAGAGCAGTGGCACATATTTTCTTTTAAGTGCAGAAAGTATCCTCAATTTTTTTTTATTCTGTATATTACATGTTTGTTATTTGTGTTCATTTTTATGTTATCAATTTTTTTTGTCTTCATCCATCCTCCAATTTTTAGCATTTCTTTTAGGAGTTGAGTTTTTACTTTTATGTTCTCATCTTCAGCATAGATTGGGGCAGTGGTGGGCACCGCTAGATACGATGTTAGCTGCGCTAATCCTAAAGCACCACTCAAACAGTCCCGCTAAAGCGCAATCAATTCACTTTGTTTACAGGAATATTTTCACAACAAATGCTAAAGCTGCCGCAGAGTTACAACCACTATCGCTTTAATAAATCACATCTTGTTTTCTCTTTCATTTTTTTTTGTTTGTTTTTATAAGCCTTACTCAAGTGAAAGTTTACAAAACAGCCAACTAAATTGGTGCTTTAGGATTTATCCAGAGAAATAATTTTTAGGAGAAGCTATGTGCGCTAAAAACAATAGTTAACAAAAATGCTAAAGTGCTAAACAAAGAATTAGCGGATTAGCGGAAGTGTGCCCACCACTGGACTTGGGGTAACGGTGGATTACAGCAAATTTATAAGGATTTTAAAATAAATAAAGAAAATAGATATTTATTTTTAAATGAAGTTATAAAATGAAAACAATACTCATTTTATTTTCACACAACATAAAAAAAAAGATTGAAACTGTGCCTTATCACACACCCCACCACTACAGGCTTTTCTGCTGATATTTTCCAGAAGCTGGTGCATTTAACTGAATTAAAATCATTCATGTTGCTCATCCAGGGGACAGTGTTCTTTTTAAACTAAATGTTGATCCTGAGATAAATATTTTGCTCTTTTTACCACACTGTGAAACGTTTGAGAGCAAACTGGCTAATATTTGTCAGAAAAACCAGCATGCTGAGGTCAGAGCTTCGTACTTTTCCTCGCCTGATGTCTCAACTGTTTCTGTGAATATGCTTTTTTTTGTATGACTGTATTGTCTCACCCAGGCACTGAATTAAATACTTTTTCAATTACTGTTGTGTTTTTCTATAGACAAGTTTGAGTTGTATTGAAAGATTTAACCGTTCATTTTGGTATCTTGCATCTAATCAAAGGCAACTCTAAAGAGGCAGGATTTTAGCTTTGACTTAAAGAAACTCAGTGTTTTGACTGTTTTACAGTTTTCTGAAAGTTTGTTTCAGATTTGTGGTGCATAGAAGCTGAATGCTGCTTCTCCATGTTTGGTTCTGGTTTTGGGGATGCAGAGCAGAACCAGAACCTGAGGGGCCTGGAAGGTTGATACAATAGCAGCAGATCTTTAATGTATTGTGGTGCTAAGCCTTTCAGTGATTTATAAACTAACAGCAGTATTTTAAAGTCTCTTCTCTGAGCTACAGGGAGGCAGTGGAAGAATGTTAGAACTGGTGTTATGTGCTCCATCTTCCTGGTTTTAGTGAGAACCCCAGCTGCAGCGTTCTGGATCAGCTGCCGCTGTGAAAACACCGTGGCACTAATTAATGTGACTTAAAATAAACGCATGGACGAGTTTCTCTGAATCTTGCTGGTACATTCTTCCTTTGACCCTGAAGGTGTTTTTCAGTTGATAGAAGGCCGACTTTGTAATCGTCTTACTGTGACTGAAGTTTCAGGTCTGAGTCCCTCACTACACCCACAAAAACTCCCACAGACCGCAGTTGTGATGGAGTATACATGCTCCTCTCACCCCCTGCATGCATTTTATGAAGTTGTCTGTCACAGCAGTGCAGAGACTCACCAGGTTGCACACAGGTGTTATGTACATGCTTAGAGATTTGCTGTCAGTTGTTTTGAACAGAACACTGTTGTAAAGACAGTTAAACTTTTACTTTAGGGTTCCTCTTCTTCCTGCTCAAATAGGAAGAAGAGCCAACATCTGCTGAAGATAAGCTAATTGGCTGCTGCCTCTCTCCACTGATTCACACATCAGAGCTCGACCCCGTTTCTGTTTTCAGGAAGTGAAACCAAATCACTGCGACTGAGAGGAGAAATGGAGCAGCAGGCAGTTCAACTGGACCGAGAAACCGTCTCCTGTCCGATCTGTCTGGATCTACTTAAGGACCCGGTGACTACTTCCTGTGGACACAGCTACTGTATGAACTGTATTAAACCCCACTGGGATGAAGAGGATCAGAGGAGGATCCACAGCTGCCCTCAGTGCAGGAAAACCTTCATACCAAGGCCTGTCCTGCAGAAGAGCACCATGCTAGCAGCTTTAGTGGAGCAGCTGAAGAAGACTGGACTCCAAGCTGCTCCTGCTGATCACATCTTCTATGCTGCACATGAAGATGTGGCCTGTGATTCCTGCACTGGGAGAAAATTGAAAGCCATCAAGTCCTGTTTAGTCTGTCTGGCCTCCTACTGTGAGAAACACCTTCAGCCTCATTATGAAGTGGCTCCTTTAAAGAAACACAAGCTGGTGAAGCCGTCCAAGAACCTCCAAGAGAACATCTGCTCTAAGCATGATGAGGTGATGAAGATGTTCTGCTGCACTGATCAGAAGTGTATCTGTGCTTTCTGTTTATTGGAACATAAAGGGCATGACACAGTATCAGCTGCAGCAGAAAGGACTGAGAGGCAGAGAGAGCTGGAGGAGAGACGAGGAAACATCCAGCAGAGAATCCAGGACCAGGAGAAAGATGTGAAGCTGCTTCAGCAGGAGGTGGAGGCCATCAATCGCTCTGCTGATAAAACAGTGGAGGACAGTGAGAAGATCTTCACTGAGCTGATCCGTCTCCTCCAGGAAAGAAGCTCTGAGGTGAAGCAGCAGATCAGATCCCAGCAGGAAACTGAAGTAAGTCGAGTCAAAGACGTTCAGGAGAAGCTGGAGCAGGAGATCACTGAGCTGAAGAGGAAAGACGCTGAGCTGGAGCAGCTCTCACACACAGAGGATCACAACCAGTTTCTCCTCAACTTCCCCTCACTGCCAGCCAGGGAGCCTAACGGCTCATCCAGCTTAGAGGTCCTTCCACCGCACTTTGAGGACATTACAGCCACACACTCATCCAGCATCAACATCCGTCCTCTGAGACACTTTGAGGACGTGACAGCAGCTGTGTCAGAGCTCAGAGACACTCTACAGGACGTCCTGAGAGACTCATGGACAAACATCTCACTGATGGTCACTGAGGTGGATGTTCTACTGTCAGAACCAGAACCAAAGAGCAGAGCTGGATTCTTACAATATTCATGTGAAATCACACTGGATCCAAATACAGCATTCAGACAGCTGGTACTATCAGAGGGGAACAGGAAGGTGACAAGGATTGGTCAACCTCAGTCTTATCCCAGCCACCCAGACAGATTCACTGTTTGGCCTCAGGTTCTGAGTAGAGAGAGTCTGACTGGACGATGTTACTGGGAGGTGGAGAGGACCGGGTCATGGGTTCATGTAGCAGTCACTTACAAGAATATCAACAGAACAGGACGAGATGAATGTTTATTTGGAAGTAATGACAAATCTTGGGCTTTGGATTGTGAACAAAACAGTAATACATTTATTCATAATGAAATCCGGACCTCCATCTCGGGCCCAGTTTCCTCCAGAGTCGGAGTGTACCTGGATCACGGAGCAGGTATTGTGTCTTTCTACAGAGTCTCTGAAACAATGACTCTGATCCAGAGTCCAGACCAGATTCACTCAGCCTCTGCTGGCTGGAGTTTATGTTAGTTCAGGATCCTCTGCAGAGTTTTGTAAACCCAAATAGATTTTCTCTCTGACTTTGATCAGGGTCTGTTGGTCTCATGTCTCTCCTGTTCTTCTCTCTGGTTTAAATGTAGGTGTTTGTGTTCCAGCAGTCGTAATGGACATCACTGATGATGTTTCATTGTCTCCACTTAAAAATCTAAACTTCTCTGGGTTCTAAAAATATTGCTTAAATATTTGTGTTGATGTGTTTTGATGGTCTGCTTTTTCTTCAACTGAATAAACATTGTTCTGGTTTAAATCAGTTGAAACTGAAGTGAACTGCTTCAGAAACTAACGTCAATATAGAACTGATCCTATTTTCTTATAAATTATTTAGATTTGGGTCTGAAAAATAATTTTTGTCTCTTGAACATTTTATCTTCACTATTACAATAAATTGTGAGTTTTGTCATCTGAAGTGCAGAAGCATCTCAAACACACCTAATGCATCCAGGGACATAAGGAGCAACAATCTGATCTGAGTTAAAGTGAATTACCTTTAAGATGCTGGGAATCTTCATGTTTTCCCATCAGTTTGGTTGACAAACTTTCTTCCTTTTAATTCTGACAAGACATAAGTTGTTTTTGAACCAAAATCTGAAAAATAAACTGGTATGTCAATTACCTGTCAGTAAATAATGATGTAAAGATGGTATTTTTGACCAAGATATGTCATTTAAATCATATATCAAAACAATTTTCCAGGATTTCATCAAAATATTATCAAACTTATAAATATTTTGTCCAGGAGTATTGCTGAAAACTAGCCCATGCATTTGTTACTCAAGGCTGGATTACAGTAAACCTTTATCAGAAAATTCACAAATACCTTCAGCTGACCCAAATGCTGCAAGGAGAGGTCTGATGAAAATTAAAAACAGAGATCGTACTTCTTCTACTTCAGCTTCCCTTCTCTGGCTCCCAGTTAAATCCAGAATAAAATTTAAGATCATCCTTCTCACAAATAAAGCTCTTAATAATGAAGCTTCATCATATGCCAGAGATCTGATTGGTCCATATGTTCCTACCAGAGCGCTTCGCCATCAGACTGCAGGTCTACTGCTGGTTCCTAGAATTTGAAAACGTAGAATAGGAGGCAGATCCTTTAGTTATCTGGAACCAGATCCCAATTTTAGCCCATGAGGCAGTCACCCTGATCACTTTGAAGACCAGGCTGAAAACTTTGCTCTTTGATGAAGCTGATTGTTAGACTGGCTTAGGTTATTACTTCTGTAGTTATGCTGCCAAACGATTAGACTACTGGAGGACAAACTGACCACTTTTTTTATTTGCATTATTTTAACTGTTACATTTTTGCTTTCTGTTATTTTCTATCCAAATAAGCGTAGTGAGTTTCAGACAATTAGCCATCCTAATTGGCTGTTATTGCTTCCTGTCGGAGGGCATCGGCTGGGATAATGCTGCCATCAACTAACTGCTCCTCTACTATTAACTTTTTACTTTAATGAAAGTGGAAAATTATCCTACATCAGTTCTTCTGTTTCTTCTCAAACCTCCAGTCGGTCGTGGCAGATGGCCAATGGTACTGAGCCCGGTTCTGGTTCTGAACCGGGGTCAGTACCAGAACCGGTACTGTTAAAGGGGAGTTTTTCCTGTCCACTGTCGCTACATGCATGCTCGCTATGAGGGATTGCTATAAAGTCAACGACGCTACGGTACCTGCTCATGACTGGATGCAATCTGCTGGGATTCCAGAAACATTTTAAACTTCTTTGAATCAATAATTTAGCCTACTGTGTTGTTTGATAACTGGGATTGATTGGAATGCATGTACGATTGAATTATTTTATTTTTTAGACAGATTGCTGTGACTTGGCGCTATATAAATAAACATTAATTAATTTTCTTAGTCTTACTTGCATCGGCCCCAGACAGACATCTATCAGTTTGTTTATGACCACTTCATGGAAGATAAAAACTTTAGGATCTGTGCCCATCAGTCACTAAAAAAATTAAAACGCCATAAAATGATTGGATTAAACATTTGGAGCCTGAAGGCAACGTTTTACAGATCCAGTCTCACATATACCCATTAGCCCGTTGCATGATAAGTAGCAGGACAACCTAAAAATAATCAGGACAAGCTGTCACTTCCCACTCAGTTTTATCCAATCTGCATGTTCAGATTTCCAGCTTCGAATGGTTAGAAGGCTTATACTAATTGACTGGAGGGCTCAGCGTCCCGGAGACGGACAGGAAAATAAACCAACATCATAACTTCCTGCTAAACTCCTCGCTGTCCTCGCCTGAGTAACGCTCAGGGAAGAGATCCGGACTCCCTGAATGGCATGTTATTTATTAAAGTCCCCATGACTGACGGAGGTTAGAGTGGGAGCGAGCGCTGACCCACAGCTGCAGAGTGGGATCACACTCTGAGGACGGCTGTGTTCAGTGGAGGCTCAGTAATAGCTAAGTACTGTGAAACGACGCAGTGAGGGTAATGATACGACCACGCGACAACCACGTATTGGGCCCCTTTAATTACACTCAAGGCGGAGACACAACGCTGCAGTTGTCAGATCTGTAAGCTGTATTTACTCAGTGGTTCTGACTCACTGACACCCAACCAACCCAAGTTTAACTAAACCCACAAAGCTGCTTTGTTCTTTGAGCTTCTAATGTGTTTAACAGCTAATACTCTGGGAATTAGAGCAAAAAACAACCACCAAGTTTACAATGTCAGGAAATATGTTGAATTACTTGGGAAAACTTATTTAATAATAGAAATATATTTTATTGTCCTACAGTGTGCAGATTCAGGTATATCAGCATCTTAAGAAACAGTTTAAAAGGATCTTATTGGGAAATATGTTGTATAGCATGTTATTTTTGATGTCCAAATAATTCTACACTTAAAGATGAGTGTGTGAGGTTTAAGTGTCATTAAATGTGGAAACAATGTAAGAGTTTATCTGGTGTGAGGATACTTAAATGTTTGTAGGTTGATGAGTACGAAGGGGCAGGAAGATCTCGTATCTTCTACCTGATCCTTTCCGAAGAAATGATGTAAAATTACATGTCAACAGGCATGATGATTTGTTTTACTTTTTTCTGGTTTTACTTTTTGTCTTTTTTCATATAAAGTTAAAGATAAATAGAAACCTGTTATTTTATTTAAAATAACATTCAGATCAAAAGGTATGTGAAACTCAGCAGGAAATTTAAAAACATGTTCAAGATGTTTATATTTGTGCACAGAAAACAAAAACAGACTACAAGAAATAGAAAAACTGTAAACAGAAAAGATGCAAACAGTTGCTGAGTTTGGTAGAAGCAAATTCCTGGGGGGAAGGATCTGTGATAACGTTTCTTTGTGCACTTCGGATGCAGCAGTGATGCTGAAGGAAATGGATAACCTGAGTTATCAGGATACTGTAATACTTATCCTTACATTATTGTTGTGCTTGCAAAAATACTGCAAAAGGACCAAAACTTCAACACAGATGTTGAACTTTCTTCGACTGAAAGTTTTCGAAACAGTCAAGTAAGTTAGCACCTAAAATTTATCTGGAACAAATGAATAAAGAGCTCTAAAAAATTAGCTCCACTATTAGTGCATCAGCAGATTAGTGGAAGTGTTCACTGATGTCAACAACTTAACCTGACAACCAGATAAAAATCAGATAGTTTGTTGTGACTTTTCTATCCTTAGCTTACGAAAGAACATGAGGTCATTCTAACAATAAGAAAATCTGAAAACAAAAGAAAACTAAAATGCAAACACGGAAGTGTTTTTGATTCCAGATTATTGCAGGTTTTTAATTTCCTTTAAACTTTTTGTTTGATCTGAATTTAACCAATGCCCGTATTCCTCCAACTACCATTTCCGTCCTGTCTGAAGGTTCAGGTGAAATTTATCATACAATATCACTAATTGTTAAATTTTTGCTTTAAATAAGCTGCAGTATCAATAAGTGTCTCATCTTTACTTTACTGCATTTTAAAGTGTGCTACTTCTGATTACATGCTAATATTTCCAGTTGGAGATGTTAAAGACCACAGCTAACTGACATTTAATCACATATGTAACACGGCTCATTGTCTTTAACCCTCTGTGTGAATATTCTGCCATTTAAGTGTTTTTATCTAATAAAAGAAATGCTAAAGCCACTTTATCACCACCTCTAAATCAGATGAGTATCTCCAGCATGTTTGCATCTTCCTCTCTCCTGGCTGGCTGGTCTGCAGGATGGCGTTTAAAGCTGCTCCATCGTCCTCACACAGCTGACTGCTCCCAGTCATCAGTGCAGTCGGCTACATATTCGATGTGACATCTCCTTCCATCCTCTGATGAATTTTTTATGTCTGTTCCTCTCCCGCTGACACAGACGGGCCTCGTATCGGTTCTGTTCGGTAAACTGTGCCGTTCTAAATGGCAGCGCTGCTTTGGAGTCTGGGCCTCCTCTTACTCTCTGCGCTGTGGATGCTACCGTCCACAGCTACTGGGAAATTCATTTCCTTTCCAAATTATCAATCCAGAAATTAGAAAAAAAACAGCAAATAGACCTGCAACCACATAACAATATTACTTTGACTTTTCCATAGTGGAGTCTAGTCGGCACCTTTAAAATATTAAGAGGCCCTGAATGAAGACATGGCTGGAGAGATTTGTTTATTTTCATGATCAGTTTTAGTGATCATGAGAAATTGATGGTTATCTATGGTAAAGCAGCTTTAAAGGAAACTGATTCTGTTTTCTGTTTGTTAAAGAAATCAGTCA
Source organism: Poecilia latipinna (assembly GCF_001443285.1). Classification (NCBI taxonomy): domain Eukaryota; kingdom Metazoa; phylum Chordata; class Actinopteri; order Cyprinodontiformes; family Poeciliidae; genus Poecilia; species Poecilia latipinna. Next base: position 19,655 of record NW_015114277.1, on the reverse strand, counting down.
ATCCAACAGATTTTCCTTCCACTGGAGATCTGGTTCCATGTTGGAGCTTTCTAACCTCAACTGCACTTTGACTGGCCAGTCCAACACCCAGCCCCTGCATCCGTCCTTCCTTCTTCCTGTTGTAGTTACTTCCTGCTTCCCTTTCTTCTTATCCTCGCCTCACCCTTCACATTTTCCTTAATTTAGTCCCTTTCATTCGTCCTTCCCATCATTGATTCTTCCTACCTTCTTACCTTGCTTTTATTTTCTTTTTGTAGTTGTGCCTTTTTCCTTCCTTCCTATCTTGAACATTTCCTTCCTTCCTATCTTGAACCTTTTCTTTCTTCTTATCTTAGCCCCTTCCATCTTCCTTCCTGTTAATCCTCGTCTGTCCTTCTCTTATCCTCGTCTCTTCTTTCCTTCCGATCATCATGTTTTAGTCCCGTCCATCTTCCTTCCTGTCATCACCCCTTCTTTATACTTTCCTTCCTATGTCCCTCCTTTCATAGTTTCACTCTTTCCTTTCTTCCTGTCTTTGTCCATTTCTTCCTTCCTTGCCATCTTTGTCCCTTCCTTCTTTCTCTCCTTCCTTCTCATCTGCCACTACCGACTGGGAGTTTGAGAAAACAGAGACCAGTCACAAAGAGAAACAGAGGAGCTGATCTAGGAGTACTTTCTATGTTAAGGGAAAGTAGAAGCGTTCGTGGTATAGTGGCTCCTCTACTTGCTTCATCTTGGAGAGAAACCGGTGATCTCTCAGTTACAGGCTGTAAATAAAGAACTAAACCATCCAGCGTTCACCTTCCTTCAGACCAGCAGCTTTCCATGTTTCTGTTTACTTTCTAATTGTTCCAGCTGGAAATGAGCGACTGCGCTGAGGCTGGCTGTCCCTGCTGTGATTGGCTGATTCGTCTCCCGTCTGCCTCCACCCATTGGCCGGCTGCAGCAGGTTGGGAGGGGCAGCTCTGTGCACCCTCCCCCTGCTCCTGTAGCTGAGCTTGTAAATGTAAAGAGTCTTTCTCTGGCTTTTATCTGAGTGACTTCAGCGTTCTGCCTCTGAGCGAGTGTGTGTGAGTGTGTGTGTCGGAAGGAGAGTTAAAGAGAGGAAGGAACGGAGAGAGGGAGGGAGAGCCAAGCGGCGTTTATTTTTCTCCCCCCTGCTCCCTGTCACTCCATCCTTCCTCCCCTGACCTGGACCACCCTCCAGTCCTGCTTCCAGCCCGAACCGGGACCCCCTTCCACCCGAACCACCCCGGGACCCTTTGACTCTCCTCACTTCTCCGTCCCACCAACCACCACCCTGACAGGTAAGTCTCTGCTTCTCCAACCTTCAGTGCTTGATTGCTTTTCTTCTTTGGGAGTTCTTACACTATTTGTCCAAAAATATTCCATGTCACCTTTGCCTTTTCCGGATGCACAGTCCAAGTTTTCCCTCCGGTAAAGTGACACAGTTCCAGGAGATGCCGTCAGTGAGGTCACAGTGCTTTCCCTCCTCCCTTTGATATTCCGATATAAACTTCCTCACATGCACATTCCCAGAGATTTTCCAACTTTCAGCCAGGAGCAGCGATTGAGTAGGAAAAGGTTCTGTTTCTCCTGGTTATTTACCGTTCCTGGAGAAGCTGCGGCCACTTCCAAACGGCGGGATAAAACACGGGGCTGTTGGTCGGCTCCAGAACGCATGACGTTGCACAAAGCGTAATGACTTTACAAGGCAGTGAGACGCTTGATTGAATCAGGCAATCCTTCTGGCAGCGGATCGCCGATATTAACGCGGCTCATAAAGCATTCCTGGCAGCAGCAGGGAGGAGAAAAACTGCTTAGTTCTTCAGCAGCACATCCTGCACTCCACCAGGAAGGGGAAGTGCTCGCTGTGCGCGCGCGCGCGAGAGAGAGACCGTGTGTGTGATTATACTGAAGTGCTTTAGACATCAATACTGCCAGCCAAGAGATTTTAAAGCCACTTTATCAAATCTGAAAATTGGACCTTACAGCAAAGACTAAAAAAAAAAGCTGCTTCAAATTCCTGCAGACAAATTAATGAATGAAAAAGTAAGATTTTTGCCATTTTGAATTTTATTACACTTGTTACATTCACTCATCCACCTTTAATTTTATGCTTATTATACATTATAACAATTTCAGAACATTAAAAATCACCTTTTCAAATTTTTGGCAATTTATTTAAATACATTTATATATTTAATTATTTAAATTTTACTTATAATTACATGAAAATATTTATATTTAAATAAAGTTAGACTACTCATTTTTCATGATTAAAATATGAAATAAATGAAAACTATGATTACAGTGTAATACATTGTAACATTAGATTTTAGGTATTTATTTAATTTAAAATTAAATGTAAATCGAGAAAATCTAAAATAATGTAAAAATGTTTTTAAACATTCATTAATATAAAGGTTATGTATAAAGTTATTTTAACTGTATACAAGGTTTTCCTCTCAGACTGAGGTTCAGCCGATAAGCTGGAAAACTGACCACTTGTCACTGTAAATGAGCGAAACATGAGATGCTCAAAGTGAGTCAATGTAAATTTTAAAACATGTTGGAGTAATAAATTCTTGGAAATTTTAGATTAAACCAATACTTTATTATTCGTATACCATTCTTTGGCTGAAATTCCTTTTATTTTTGACATTTATGATGTAATCTGAGCCTCATGAAGCTCCAGTTGAATCTCCATCTTGTGTATTTAATTTACAGCGAGCAGGTTTACTTTAGTAACACTGAGGGAAGCTGGATTAAGTCAAAGACGTGTCTTCAGAGCTCTGCCCTTATTATGTGACGTAGCTGGACTATTAGCAAACGCCCACAGCGAACCGTGAGCCACGTTTCCTGCAGAGCCACGGCTCTGCAGGAAGGCAGCTGGCTCTTTGTGTCCTGGCCTTTTCGAACCGTTCCGGTTTTCCCGCTGGCCCGGCTCAGCGCTCCGAATGTGGCGGGAGTTTCCTGAGAAGGATCTGGCTCAGAGTTTGATGGTAGCTGTTGCAAAGTGATATAACGTTACGTTTTAATCAGCGGTTAGCTTGATAAAGACAGACTCATGCTGAGATGCTTAATTTATCAGATCCAAATCAACTTTCAAAACTTCAGAGTCCAGTGAGCAACAAAATTAAAAATTTGGTTAACGAGGTTAACGGTTTACTTTAATTGATTTGCATTGATTAATGTCTGAGTTTTAGCTGTTGTGTTGAGTTTGTTTACTAGGAAGACCAGAGGCGGCAGATCCAAACTGCAAAACAGAAGTAAGCAAAACCCTTAAATATTTTTAAGGCAATAAATACTGAAAGTACAGAACCGAAATAAAACCACATCCGCTTCCAAATGTTTGTTCAGAGTGGATAAATAATTTTAAAACACTTTCTGGCACAAAAAGGCAGTATATTGTATTCTGTGTTATTCTATATCACATCTGCTCTGATTTTCAAGTCGACCAGGAATCCTAAACCTCTTCGTTAATCAGTTATTTTCTCTGTAAGCTTCTATTTTGAAAGGCCCATATAATCCCCGTTAGACCCCATGAGGACATTCGTACCTGTTCTTTAAATCCAGACTAAATAATAAACCCTAACCTCCCCACCCCCCAAAATACTGAGGCTTTTATATTGAAGGGTGTATTTGGGCTTTAACTTGAAAGGCCAACATAATCCAGTTTTAGGGCTTGTTTTGTTGCTTTAGTGATGTTAAATCTGCTTTAATCCAACTGAAAGTCATTGTTATGACAGGCAGCAGTAGGATCAACAGGAGACAGACTGACAAACAGTATCTGTCCCCTAAATTTGTGATAATCCATTTTTCTGCTGTTGAAGGGAGGTGAAGTCTGTTTTTGTTTCCAGTGTTTTATTTTGAAGGATGAATTTGTCTAGGTTGACTGGGGTCCAACAGGATCCATTTCCTGTTCTGAAACGGATCGTTTCCTGTTGGCAAACTGATGTGTTTCACTTTAAAATAACGTTTTGTGTGGGGGCAAAGATGCTGTTTGGTTTTATTTAAATTCAAAATAATAGGAAAACATAATTATTAAATAAAGTGCAAGTTTTATCCATTTATCCACACAGATTTATACTAACACCATCTGAATCAATGTATTTTCAGGCTTTTCATCTAATTTAATAAAGCCTATTTTCTTTAAATTAAAAACTGAAAACCTTTACCAATAATCAACAGGGAAATATTTGTTAGCATTGCAGTGAATGTCCCTTACTTGTGAGCAGCTTTTTGCATGTTTCCTTTGGTGCTTTGATTGTTTAACTTCAGTAATCACCCTAATCTTTAGCTCCCTCTGCAGACTTTCTATAAGATCTAAGCTAGGACTTTGACTGGGCTGCTCCAAGTCCAAAAAATTAACCCTATAAATTAAATTAGACTGTCTGGTACTAGAACGGACTGCAAGTCAATGATTGTAATGTACCTTTAAGATAAATCGGTAAAATTTAGGTTTTTTTGTACATATTTTCTTGAAAAGAATCTAGAAAATGACATTCATTGTGAATTTATCCGATGTAAATAAAGTGGACGGGACGGAGTTGTTGAAGGTCATGGTGGGACTAAATAGTTTGGAAAATTTGACCAAGAAAGACTGTTCTGGCTGCAAAAGTTTGTGAAACTGAACCCGAAAGAAACTTGGAGGTTTTTGTGTCAGAATCTTTGGGACAGATGAGACCAAAGTTGAGATGTTTGTCCTTAATGTGAAGCGCCATTTTTGGAGAAAACCAAATGCACCATATGAAGAGACTTCTGTTAGCATCCTGCTCTCAGGGTGAACCTGCTTGGACAGATAGACCTGCACTGTCTGTCCAGTGTTTACTTGTAAACACTTTTCTGACCTCAGACTAAAAAGTTGCCATTTTTAGTGGAAATTAATTATACGGAGTTGTCCTATTTACATTTAGAGATGCAAGTCTTCAGTGTCTACTGATACTAGACCAGTTTTTAGGGCCACAATTGAATTCAGAAACCAATTTTTATTCAAACGGTCTAGAGATTCTGCTTAAATTATGTGACAAGCGTAAGCAAATATGACTTTATTATATATATATATATATATATATATATATATATATATATATATATTCTGTAAGGTTCTCTCGGTTTCTATTTTAAAAAATAGGTTTGTGCATAAAATTCTGTAGCTTAAGTTACCAGTAGTAGGTTAGCTCAGCTGCCCTGCTTTTTCCTAAATAAAAATATCAGAATCATGGCCGAGGACACTAGCATAATGCTATATACTCGTAAATAGGAGTGGCAGAGACGCATAACGTAAATGTATTTTAAAATCAATAGAGCATTTTGAAGTGACTCAGGATTTCCAGGACAAGCAACAGCATTTCTTATAGAATCGATTTTATCTGCACCTGTAATGCGATTCCTCATCAGAAACTGCTTTTCTTTTAACATTTTCAGACTCTTTGTAACCTTGCATTTGTACACATTATTAAAATAGATATTAAACGTTATTATAGATTTACAGCAAAAATCTGAAACAAACTTCTGGAAAATTGTAAAACAGCCTGATTTCCTTTAAATCTGGACCAAAAGCTCAGCTGTTAAAGATGCTTTCACATGATAATAAATGAAACATTGACCAACATTTTGGTCAGTAATGACGGCACTTGGAAAAATGTAATGTTTCAGTTGTTCATTGTTTGTTTTTATGATGTAAACACTTGAACTCGTAGCACTTTGAACTGTCCTGTTGCTGAAATGTGCCATACAAATAAACTTGATGGACTGTGATGAAAACACACAGGCTGCAGGGTGTCCAGGGTTACACTATTGGAGCTCCAAGTTGATTATAAAATAACAAAGCTAATTCTGCCTCAGCTTTCCTCAACATGTTCGCACGATTGGTTTTACTGGCTGCGAAGTCGAGGCCAACGACAATATTTTCTCGTCACTTCACTGGTTAAGCTGGTTCCTTCCACCCCTGTATTAGCGGGTATAAAAATAGCAGCCGGGTTAGAGGGGGCCGCCTGTTCATGACCATCCCTCACCACCCAGAGTGGTGCTGGGGAAGCAGCAGGGAAGGCTGGAGCTACTGCACTAGTTTGCTTCTGCCTTCATTTACCCTCCATCTTTTCTGATTGATCTCTGAAACCTTCACAAGCTTAAATTACATCACTCTGTTGCTCCTCGTCGACAGGACGGTCCTCAGATTTCACCAACCATAATTCTCCTGGATGGCTTCGACTTTTAGAAGGTGCCGCGTTCAATTTCAGTAATGCCTCGCACCGCCGGTCCTTGGTTTCTGGTATGAATTATTGTCGGGAAGGATTGTTTTTTAGGTTTACAGCGTTGCTCTGTTAGAGAACGGCTGACCCATCATCTGAAAGGGAAGACGGGAAGGAGAGGCATTCCTTCCTCCTTGAAGCTTCAACTATTATTTTTTAATGAGCAGGGATGATTTCAAGATATAGTATTTGCTTTGACACAGAAATAAAGCTAAAACTGATTGTTCTTTGCTGCAGTGCTAATGGTAGCTTGTATTCAACTACGTAAAGTTAAGAAGGTTGCCGTCACTGCACGATCATTACCGTTAGCTCATTTTTGCATGTGCTAAAAGAAATACATTGGTAAAATGCAGATCTACAAGATTAAAGGGGTTATCAGACTGTACAACCCCATCTCTTCATGGGAAACAAATTAATTATTTCATGTTTGATTATTGTATGCAGGTGAAATATTGATTTTTCAATTTACAGAAAATAGTGAAATTAGCCAAGCAAATTGAAGTTAAACCATTTTTTATCTTTTAGTTATTCTCTTTAAATCAGATACAGTTTTTTCGATTGTAATGAAAAAAAAAAAATAAAAATATCCCCGTGAAGTATTTCTTTCACTAATGAGCTAACAGTGCAGATTGTAGAGTGACAGGTACCATGAGTTGGGTAGAGTCATCTGTCTGAAGACTAAATACTAAGCAGATTCATCATGAGGAAGAGGTGAACTTGGCATCGCATCAGATCCGCAGATGTTTAACATTTGATAAGCAGTGAGGAAGCTTCCTGCAGTTTACACGCAGAGTCGGATTCAGTCTCCCGTTTCGATCTAAACAGATAACGTCATTCGGATTTAAAGTTCCAGCAGAGATGACAAGGAAGCTCTGATCAGCTGATAGTGGAGCGACACAACGCCTTGTTTTTGTATAAGTATTCAGAGATGAGTTTGGAATCATCTGTAGATTGTCACTGACTTTAAACGGAAGGTCATTTCCTGCAGCGAGTCGAAAACGAGTGGTAGCTCTCCTTTCCACACAGGTTTGACCTCTGAATGCCCCCAGCTCGGACAGGGTGCAGCTACGTCACCGTGTGTGAATGCAGCGCGATTATTTATCCATTATTGCCACCGTTTCTCTGAGATGACTCAGCTCAAATGATGAATGGAGCCTTCTGAGTCCACAATGAGGTTCTGCAGGCCAGTGGAGGAGTTCTGCATGCAGGAAGTACATTTGTTTTAAACATTTAACCACAGGAACTGAACATTATTAAATGAAGTAAGCACATGAAACAAGACAGTAGAGGAAACCGAAAAAAAACAGGCGTCTCTGCGGCTTATGTTTGTTAATGTCAGTGAAAAGTGTAACAGATATTCTAAAGCTCATCTCTCGGCGCTGTCGGCTGCCTCTTGGCGTTTTTTTGATTAAAAAGCGCCCAGGAGTTGGTAAGCGTGTGGTAGGTGTGAGCGCACGCCCTGACAGCTTAGCATACTGATTATTCAAGCCTCTTAGGCTAAGCCTCGGCACTCGAGTGATGAACGTCAGCTCCTCGCTCTCCCATTCTGATTTCTGCACTTTTCTCATTCTCCGTTTGAGCAAGTGGGAAGCCAGTGACAGCTCTTGCAGAGAGCAAACCTGTTGTCTGAGAGTGAACGGATCGGCGACGCGCTGATTCAGACACAGCCAGGACTATTTACCGTGATAAATAGTCACATGGGTTGATGACTGACACATCAGTTGAGGGGTCAATCATTGTTGGGACTGTTCCTCTTGTAGCAGAAGCAGCTGCCATTACAGTGAGGTCTAAAGTTGCTGTCCCGAGCACAAAAACAGTGATTATGAAAATATTTAATTTCCTTCTTTTTATTTCACCCTATTGACTGGCTAAAAGTTAGTTAAGCTAACTCTAAAACCACTGATAAAATTAGTTCTGCTAAGGCTAAAGAGCTATACCAACATGGTATTTAGCTTAAGCTAATGCTAAAGC